>NW_025791101.1:0-57299 GCF_907164935.1 Osmia bicornis bicornis
ACGACCGAAGTGCTCCTCGAAGCGCCAGTGGCTGTCCAGATGGAGGCCCAAGTACCTGTGGCCCTTCCTCTCCTGGACGTCGACTCCACTCACATGGACCACCGACTGGGGCGGTGGCGCAACCCCTCGTCGAGGCGAGTAAAACCACATCGCCTCGGTTTTTTGGGGAGCTAGCTGAATCCCCGCCGGATCCCCGCGGCAACGGCAGCGACGCCAATCTCGGCGAGGCGGCTAGTCCTTTTCCACCCCCGACCGACAGCCAACACGTGCGTATCATCTGCGAAGCACGTGAGGCTCACACCGGTCGGGAGCTCGACCCGCAAGACCGGGTCGTACCCCAGGTCCCAAAGTGTGTGACCTTTCGCAGAACCCTGGGGTACGCCACAGTCCACAACCCTCTCGTTCATCTGGCCATCCCGGCCCCTGTACACAATCTTCCTGTCCCGGAGGTAGTCGCCGACGATCGTCCTCATGTAGGGGGGCGCCTTGTGGCCTATCAGCGCCCCCCTTATCGTCCCGTGAGGCAGGGTGTTGAAGGTGTTGACGATGTCTAGACTAACGCCTAATGCCACCCAGTCCCAGAACGTGGCCGAGTCGCAGCGGGAGCGCATCGACTGGATTGCGTCGATAGTGCTGCGCCCCCGCCTGGTGCCATATTGCGACTCGGCCAATACGGGACCCTCCTGGGACAGGTGCTGGACGAGGCAGGATACCAGAATCCGCTCGAACAACTTCCTCACCTCGTCCAACAGCACGACGGGCCGGTAGGCCGAGGGACTGTCGGCGGGTCGCCCATCCATCCGGATGAGGAGTAGCCGCCCCGTATGCCACTGTTCTGGGAAGACTTCATCCTTAATGCAGGCGCTGGAGAGGCGTCTCAATCTCGGACCGAGGACGCGTAGAGCCTTCACTCCGGCACGGCCGGGGACGCCATCAGGGCCCGGAGCAGTGTTTCGGGCCCCCATCCGTTTAATCGCCCCGGCCAGCTCCTCCTCTGTGACCCCCAGTTCGTTGGACCAATCCACCTCCTCGTGATCCGGCGGAGGGTGGGTGTGTTCCCTCTCTCGTGGGAACAAAGTGTCGACTACCCGTCCCAAAAACTGGGGGTCGAGGCTCTCCGTGACCGTTGGCGCCCAGGGCTTAAGCTTGCCCATCACCATTTTGTATGGGCTCCCCCATGGGTCCTTCTGGAGAGAGCCTAGGAGCTCGTCCCATGCCCGGGATTTAGACTCCGTGATGGCTGCCTGTAGGGCAGTCTCCAAAACTCGGTACTGCCCGTACAGATCCTCCTCCCTCGCTGGGTCGCGGAATGTCCTTCTTCTGCGGGCCCTTTGCCACTGGCGACGGGCTGCGAAACAATCTCGTCTCAGGTCACCAATTTCGCCCGTCCACCAGTAGGCGGCCCGCCTGGGGAGGTTCTTGGCCTGGGGCATGGCGGCGTCGCACACCGCCTTCATGGCATCCCGGAACCATTCTACCTCCTCCACAGTGTCCGCGACCGGCCCGGCAGGTGTTGGCAGCGACGCCAGAGTGAGGGCTGCAGCCATCAGCACGTACTCGTCCATCCTCTTCAGCGCCCATCGTAGCAGTGGTGGTCCACAGGGGCGGCGGGCGGTGGTGGTAAGGTCGAGGCGGATGTATAGATGGTCACTAAGTGTGACCGCCTCTTCCACCACCCTCCATCTCTGCACCATACGCGCGGCCAGGGGAGTAGTGAAAGACAGATCGACTATAGACTCCCCCTGGGCACGCACGCAGGTGCTAACGGACCCCACATTGAGCAGCTGGAGTCCTAGCCCCGCCGCCCAATTTACGACCGCCCTGCCTCTCGCGTCTGTCCTCGGGGAACACCAAAGTGACGCATGGGCATTAAAGTCCCCGAGGACTAGCACTGGCCGGGGGGAACAACGGGAGACAAAGTCCCCCACCCGGTCCAGGTACTGTTCATATTGCGCGAGAGGCCATCTGGGCGGAGCATAGAGCCCCACCACCGCTATTTCACCCCACAGCACCCTGACGAATCCCCGGCCCCGTTCCAGTGGGGCGGGGTGTGGGGGTACTGCGGTGCCAATAATCGCCACGGAGCCGTCCTCGTCCCCGAACCAATCTGGTCTGTCGAGGACTCGGTACGGCTCCGCGGCCACCGCCAACCCAGCCTCCCACTCGGCCAGGGTTTGGAACAACATGTCCTGAGCCCTGGCCGAGTGGTTCAAGTTGGCCTGAAGTATAGGGCCCGTTTAAATACAATCTATATTGTATTTAAATAAATATTTAATAATATTTAATTCATATTATTCTGAAATAAATATTTAATATTTTAATTATATTAATATTATTTAATTTATATATTATAATGGGAAAAATTAATATTATTTAATTGTATTGTATGTCTTTATTCAATTTCCAATGGGATTATGAGGCGCTTTTGCTAGGAGCGGTCCCGAACCTTTACAAAAATAGTACTCCGCGTGCCAAACCTGTATCAAAAATATAATCTAAAAATGAATTAATAATAACAGGCACTTACGCCATATGTCTTTACCCAAATATACCTTTTCGGTCATATGCTATATTTACAATACTGCATCTGTATCACCTTATCACTCTACGCCCTATCCTACCTATTCTTGCCTTCCCCTCTTTTCCTTATTATTCTATCAGTCTTAAACTACCTCCCCTCCATTTATTTTCCTGCCTTTCTTATTTCTAGCTCCTTTCTTTTTACTTTCCCTTTTCTGTTCCCCTTACTTTCTGTTTTGTACTCAGTCTGGTACCCTGAACTTAAAATGAAAGTAACAGTGTAAATAAAAATAAAATTAGAAATAAAAATAAAAATAAGAATATTATAAAAACAAAAAAGGGAAAATAAAAAACTAAAGAAAAACTAAAGAAAACTAAAGAAGCGCCTTGCTATAAATCACCATATCGAAAAAGTAAGAAAAATAAAATAACATAAAAATAAAAACAGTACAATGATAATAAAAGTAACGACCTATTTTCTGTCCTACAAAATTAACCTAAATTGTCCCTGAATTCGCACATACTTTGCTATCCTCAGTTATTCTATTCTTTTCTTTACTTATGCTAAACTTAAACCTAGAACTTAAGAATAAAAATAGAAAAAGAAACTATAGAAACGCCTTGACCGTAAATCAAAATCAAAATATTCAATGAAAACAATAATTGTGATAATATCAATAATAAAACTATAAACTGTCTAACTTGGATTGTTCCTGATTTTGCACCTGCTTCACTTGCCTTAGCTAATCTATTCTTTAATTCGTTTATACTAAAACCAAAACCGAAACTAAACCTTTAGTTTTAAGCTTTCACTCTCTTCTTACTCTTCTCCGCGCTCCGTCCTTATTTTCCCTATTCTCTTCTCTTCCTCTCCTTGTTCCTTTCTTCTCCTCCTTCTTCTTGTCCCGTCTTCATCACCTTTTCGATCCTGTCCCCCGTGAGTTCCTTTCTCCATCCGCCTTTCTCCTCGCACCATACATGTTCTTCTCCTTCCACCCAGATTCTTCTATTGTTATAAACTACCCATCTTCCCCTTGCCCTCTCTTGTTTTGCCTTTTCCTTGATCAGCCATCTGATCCTTCTTTCTTCTCTTGAAAGGTCCTCATCCACCTCCACCCCCCACCTTTCCCAGATTCCATTCCTCATCCAGACCATTTCTTTCTTTCTTTCTTCTTCCTCCAGCTCTGTTATTACTATTTTTCTTCCCCCATCCCCTTCTCTTTCTATTGCGGCCTTTATAATTGCCCTCGCCCCCAGTTCTTTTCTTAGGATCTTATTAATGTTTGACATCTTTTCCTCCAGGCTCTCTCCCTGTACTCCTTTCCAGACTAAACTTTTCTTTCTTCTTTCACTTCTCACCCTTTCCATACTCCTTCTTTCTTCTTTTTCTGCACCCTTGCACTTCTTTTCTTCATCCTCCTTTTTATCTTTTTCTTCTTCTTTCTCCCCTCTTCTTGTGTTCTCCGTTCTTTCTCTGCGCTCTTCTAATCTCCACTCTCTTATTTCCTCCCTTAGCTCTTTTATTTCTTCCCTCAGTTTTCTCATCTCCCATGTCTGCGCTTCTCGCGAATCTATTTCTTTCCCTCTCGTTCCCTTCTCGTTTCCTCGCTTGTTTGCACTTTACAAATTTGCAATTTCAATTCGCAGTTTGTTTCCACGTTAGATTTGCCACGTGTCTTTTGTGCGAATGCCTCGAGTTGCTTCCTCACCTCCTGAAATCTTCGTGATTCCACAGTGTTGCCCACCTGGTTTTACTTTCTCTTGTTGCCGCTCCTCTTCTTTTCCATCTCCCTTACTAATTGGTACCGTCGGTATAGTCGGTGTTTCTCCGCTCGACTTCCTCTACTTCTCTCACTCTTCTTTCCTTTTCCACCTCTTCCATCCACGTTTCCCCCTCTCCGTTCTCCCCCAGCAATTCCTTTACTTTCTCTTGCCATCCTTCTTTTCTCTCCTTGTTTGAACCGCACCCTTCCCACACATGCTCCCACGATTCTTGCTCCCACTTGCAGTGTCTGCATCCCTTCTTCTCCTCGCTTTCCCAGTATTTTGCTTCTTTTACCTCATTTCCTAATCTGAATCTGGCGACTCTTCTCCATCTTTCTTCCCTCCAGCCTTTCTCTAGATATTTTGGAGTTCCTTTACCCTTGATCGCTTTGTACTATTTGTTATATTTCGACGCTCTAATTTTGTCCCATCTCTCTTCCTCCTGTGGTCTTAAGTCTGCTTCTTCTATTTCGTCGAAGCTCATTTCCCCTTCCCTCCTTTTTGTTTCCAGCTGCGCCAATTCTATTCCCCTTTGTGCGAAAAACTTTCTTCTCTCTTCCTCCCAATTGTTCTTTGCTGCCTCTCGCTGTTCCCCTCTTATTATTTCCTCCCAGCATTTTCTTGCCACTTCTCCTCCCCTCCCATCCCACATCCTTTTCTCGAACCCCCATGCTAGTTTCCCGGCTTTAACTCTCAGTTTCGCTCTTTGTAGTTCCTCTCTCAGCATGTAACCCGGGGTGCACCATTCCACCCTTAATATCCATCTCAGGTACCTCTCCTGCAGTCTTTCTACTTCTTTCCATTCCCTCCACCCCCACACTTCAGCGCCATACGATATTACAGTCCATACCAATCTGTCCCATACCCAAATCCTCTTCTTCCAGTCTTTTCCAAATCTTCTTTTTCCAATCCCCCACACTTGTCTCATTACCACGCTAGCTCTACTCACTCTGTCTTTTACGTGTAGTTCGCTCCCTCCGTTTCTTTTAAACGTGTATCCTAGATACTTGAACGCTTCCACCTCTTCCATTTTCTTTCCCTTCCAGAGCCAGTCTCTCTTCTTCCATCTTCCTCCCCCCTTTCTGAATCTCATCACCTTTGATTTTTCCCTATTCAATTCCAGCCTCTTCTTGTCCAGGTGTCTCTCTAGCTTCTTTAGTAGCACTGCCATATCTTCTTCTTTCTCCGCCATTATCACCACGTCATATGCGTAAGCCAGTGTGCATATTTTCCTCTCCCCTATCTTGATCCCCCCCATTCCTCCTTTCCTTATTTCCTCTTCCATATCCGCCGTCAGCAGATTATACAGAATTGGACTTAGCGGGCACCCTTGCCTTAGTCCTCTCGCCGTCCAGAAGGGTTCTGACATCCCTTCGCTCGTCCTTACCCTGCTTTTGGTTTCTCTCAATACTTCTTTTACCCTTTCTCTTAACCCTTTCCTTACCCCTCTTTCCCTTAGAGCCTCCATCAGCACTCCCCTATCCACCGAATCGAAGGCGGCTTTTAGGTCGACAAAGCACGCCACCACTTTCCCTTTCTCTTTCTTAATCTGCCTGTTTACTACATAGTACAGTGTGAATATATTATCCATGGTTCCCATTCCTTTTCTGAATCCTGTCTGGCTGTCTGGTATCATTGCTTTGTCTTCAACCTCTTTCCTTATTCTCTCCGTTAGCACCGCCGCGTATATCTTGTACAATGTTGGCATCAGGGTCACTCCCCTGTAGTCATTGGCTTGTTTTCCTTTCCCTTTCTTTCTGATTGGTGCAATTATACCCTCCTTCCATCCCTCTGGCCACCCTTCTCCCTTCCATATTCTGTTGCAAGTTTCCCAAATCCATTTCGATACTTCCTCCCCTCCGTACTTCCATACCTCATTCGGTATTCCATCTCCGCCTACTGCTTTCCCATCCTTCAGCTTTGCTACCGCTCTTCTGATTTCCTCCCTGCTTATTTCTTCCTCGTGCGCCCCCTCTTCTTCCTCCTCCGGCTTTCTCTCGCCACCCATCACTACTTTTTCTTCTGTCCCACCTAACAGGTTCATAAAGTGGATTTTCCACTCGTCCTCCTTTATATTTGCGTGAACCTGTTCTCTTTTCTTCCTTTCTCTGTTCACTATTCTCCATACCTCTCTGTCTGTTCTGGCTTCCTCCACCTCTTTTATGAACCTCTTGTTTTCCTCCCTCTTTTTATCTTTGCATAAACTGTTGTATTCCCTCTTTGCTTTCCTATAGCTTTCTCCCTCCGTCCGCCCCTTCCTCCACTCCCTTATTACTCTCCTAAGCTCCCTTTTACTTTTCTTGCATTCCTCATCCCACCATCCTTTTTTCTTACTCCTCTGCTCCTTTTCTCTGCTTTTTTCTAATCCTCTTTTGAATTGCTCTATCATTGCTTCCATATCCTCTTCAATTTTGCCGTCCCTGCTTCCCCTCCAGTTTAGTTCTTCCCTGAACTTTCTCCTCCCCTGTTCCGTCCAGTTTCCTCTCGTTGTTGTTCTCCTTTCCTTTTTTGCTTTCGTCCTTTGTATACCTCCCGCCCTCAGTTTCACTATCACTGGGTGGTGGTCTGAGTCTACACTGTCCCCCACTTCCATGCATACAATTCCTTCCCTCCCCACTACTTCCGCTATCACATAGTCAATCACCGTGTCTCCTCTGGCCCCTGTGTAGGTAAATTCTCCCTCTTCATCCCCTTCTACGTTCCCATTCACAATTGACCAGCCCCTCTCCCTTAAAATTTCCAGCAATCTTTTTCCGTCCCCGTTGATCTTCTTGTCCTTGGATCTTCTTCTCTTTTCCCCCTCCTCCTCCTTCCCTTTTTCTTGTGCTCCTCCTTCCTTTCCTGTTCTCGCATTGAAGTCACCCCCAATTATCGTCCTTCCTTCCCCCTCAATTTCCTCTAGCCATAGTTTCAGCTCCTCTATCTTTGTTTCCATGTCTCCGTTTACGTACACCCCCACCAGCCTCCAATTCTCTTTCCCCCCTTGCATTCTGCCACCAATATGCCCTCTTTTTCTTCTCCTTTTCTAAACTCCCCTTCCTCCCCTATCATCTCTTCTTTTACCCCCATTAGCATCCCTCCCATTGCTCTTCCTTTTTTGTTCCTTCTGCTCGCTAATTGTACCTCCCACCTGTACCCTTTTGGTAGCCTGTCTTTCATATTTTCCCACCCCCTTTCCTCCAACCATGTCTCTATGAGTATTACCGCGTCCCATTTCTTTATTGTTTCCCAAAAATTTTCATCTTTGTTTCTTACTCCCGCACAGTTCCAGAATCCTACTGCCCATACTCCCCCTTCCTCCTCTTCTTTGTTTTTCTTCTCATCTGTCCTTTTACTTATTTTTCTATCTGTTGTTCCCTTCTTCTCGTCCCTCCTTCCGCTCTCTTCTTTCCGTCCCTCGTCCGCTGTTCCTTTCCTTCCTCTTTTCTTTTGCTTGCTTGGTCTTTCGAAGCTTTCTTCCGCCTCTATATCCCCTTCTCCCCTTCCCCCTTCCTTTGTCCTCCTTCTTGGTAGGCCTTCCACTCTTTTCCCTCCCAGTCTACCAGCGCTCCTTTTTCGTCATCCCATCTCCACCATTTCCCCTCTATTCTTATTTTCCTGTGGTCTACCCACACGTATTTTCCTTTCTCTCTTTCTTCTCTTCCGATTTTTCTTAATGTCCATTGGATCTTCCTCTCCGCCCACGTTAAGTCATCTTCTATCCTTTCTTCCCGCCCTTTTAGCCTCTTTTTATTTTCCATTATTCTCCTTTTCAGCTCGCTCGACTTTATTTTTACAAGTATCATGCTAGCGTATTTCCCTTTTTCCACCCCGCCTACCTCTTTCGCTTCTTCTATTGCGTCCTCCACCCCAATTATCTGTTAGCGTCAGCACGTGTGCAAAGGTTGACACGTGGCAGGGTCATTGCATTTGGGGCTTTGACCTGCTTTCCAAGGATTTCTCAGGATTCTTTAGGCTATCGATACCCCGAGCCATACGTCTGTCATCGGACTTAGGCCGGCGGTGGTTGATACTTGAGGTGCGACGAATTCTAAGAGTCGCGGATGTTTTGTTTATGGAACGGCGATAGAGAGTTCGATCGCCGATCCTCGAAGGAACGCGCGTGTGGCCGATGACCCGAAGTCATGGTGCTGCATGGCACGTGTAAAAAGATAAGGGTGTTCTAGAAGGATCTGGCCACGGAGTGGGGAAGATCTTGCATCTTCTGGTAAGAGGACCATGAGAGTCGGCATGGCACTTATCCCAGAACCGTGATCGAACATACCTCGTGACATTATATCTAACATCAGAAGTGGGATTCGTTCAGTTTTACTAAACTCACGTTGACAATGGCGACTGAACCGAGTACATCTGCTTTGCCGTCCTTTGACGAACTTTTCCGCCGTTTCATGGAAACGGTCGCGACCGGTGCGGTACCGACTGTCACGTCCGCGACGGGTAATAAAGCAACCGCGGATGCTATACCAGACTTCAGTGGTACCGTTCTTAGTGAAGACGCGAATCAATGGTGTGACATCGTTGAAAAAATCACTGATAAACTTCCTGTTTCACAAAGACTAAGTTTGGCCACCCATGCGTTGCATGGTGCTGCCAAAAAGTGGTATAAGGGATGGGAAGGAAATCCGAGAACGTGGACAACGTTCCGCGAGGATTTATGTTCAGTGTTTGTGTCGGAGGACCGATTGTGCGAAAGACTATCACGTGCTGTGAATTACAATAGCGATTCCGCAATTTCATACTCTGAGTACGTTCGAAATAAGCTAAAATACTATGGGCAAACGCAAATTTCTTTTAAACCGCACGAGTTGATTAGTCTTGTGATAGGCCACGTGACTGACCCTAGTGTGCGTCAATCGCTCATGAATGCACGCTATACGACAACCGCGGATTTGCTCAGTGGCATATCAAATTTTGTAAAAGTGCCGCGAAAGGAAAAGAACAGTGACAATAAAGGTGCAGTGTATAGGCGTCGTGATCAAATCCCGCGAAGACGTTGTTATCAGTGCAATGAGACAGGACACTTACAGCACGACTGCCCGAGAAAACGGAAAACAGAGAGCTTGCCAAAGGACCCCGTTAAAAGGTCTAATATACCTACATGCACTTTTTGTTCTAAGAGAGGGCATGAGGAATCTGAATGTTGGTTGAAGCGGAGAACGCCTCGTGAGGACAAGAGTGCCAAAAAGACAAACAGTCGTCACGGCGAACTTGAAGCCAATGCCTGCTTTACATTAGATCACCAATTGACTCCTATCATCTTACAAGATATGGTCGTACGAAGTTGTCTCGTAGATAATGGCGCGACCTGTTCGCTTGTCAAAGAACAGGTGGCTAAACGCGCTCATTGTAAGATTGACCCCTACATAACGATCGTAAGAGGGTTATGCGATTCCGCTGTGACCACCGTTGGCAAGACAACCACTGTGATCCAGACCGAAGAAGTGACCGCTGAACTCGATCTCCTCGTGGTTTCTGAAGACACTATGTCCTATGATGTCATAATTGGGAAAAACATTGTGACGCAGGGCATCCAAATTTTAACAAATTCCGAAGGGGAGACGAAATTACAACGGTGTTCGCTGGTCCCGCAAGGAATTCAAGAAGACTCAACACCGCAGTGCTTCACCTATGATGTCGGCGACGATGGGGTACGCGGAGAAGTGGAAAAGCTGCTGGACCGATACAACCATATGATTACGTCAGGGAACGAAGTACGATGCGTGAGTACAGGCGAATTAAAAATTAAACTCAAGGAAGACAAGGTAATTAATTATCACCCTTACCGTTTGTCTATTTCTGAGCGCGAAAAGGTACGAGAGATAATTGACGATTTATTAGCGAATAATATAATACGCGAAAGTGCTTCGCCGTTTGCAAGCCCTATAATCCTTGTAAAGAAAAAGAATGGTAAAGATCGCATGTGTGTCGATTTCCGTTCCCTTAACAGAATTACCGTCAAGGATCGGTATCCATTACCTTTTATAGAAGACCAGCTTGACCGTTTGGGCCGGGGAAAATATTACACGATATTAGATATGACATCTGGCTTTTACCAGATTTCTATTGCCGAGGATTCCATAGAAAAAACGGCCTTTGTGACCCCGGATGGTCACTACGAATTTTTACGAATGCCATTTGGGCTGGCCAACGCACCCGCCGTCTTTCAGAGAGCCATAAACACAGCTTTAGGAACTTTACGAAATAAGATAGCTTTAGTGTACATTGACGACGTTCTTATTCCGTCGCGAACAATAGAGGAAGGATTAAAACATCTAGAAACAGTATTGCAAGCACTTGATACCGCGGGGTTCTCTATAAACATCAAGAAATGTAAATTTTTTCAAAAGACGATTGAATATCTGGGTAGGGAAGTCTCTGCCGAGGGTATTATGCCAGGGAAAGACAAAGTCCGAGCTTTGTTAGAGTCGCCCGTACCATGCAACATAAAACAAGTTAGGCAATTTATGGGTTTAGCTAGCTACTTCCGAAAGTTTGTTCCTGAATTTGCTGTACGAACAGCATGTATTACTAAACTGACGAAGAAAAACGAACAATGGCATTGGGGTGAAGAACAAGAGAAGGCACGGTGTTACATCCTCGAGAAATTAAGTTCGAACCCTCTGCTCGTAATCTTTAACCCCGAAAAAGAAACGGAGTTGCATACGGATGCAAGTGCAATCGGTTATGGGGCCATACTTTTTCAGAAGGTAGACGGTGATTCAAGGGTAGTAGCATATTTTAGCCGACGCACAACACCAGAGGAGTCTCGTTATCACTCCTATGAGTTGGAGACGCTTGCAATTGTAAACGCGCTGAGGCACTTCCGCGTATATTTGTTGGGCATTAAATTCAAAATCATAACGGATTGTAATGCTATAAAAGCTACGAGTACAAAAAAGGATTTGTTACCGCGTGTTGCAAGATGGTGGATCTTTTTGCAAGATTATAATTTCGAAATAGAATACCGTAAAGGGAAATATGTAGAACATGTGGACTATTTAAGCCGAAATCCGCCTAAAGACTACCGTGTTAACACTATTTGTGAAGGCTCATGGTTAGAAGTTGCTCAGCGAAAAGATGGGGAAACGAAATCTATTATAGAACGTGTAGAAACGAACGATACTGTGAGTAGCGATTTCGAAGTTCGACAAGGTATTTTGTGTAGGAAAATACATAGAGAATCCGGGCGAACAGTATATCGCAGTTTTGTTCCAAAAGGCAGTAGGATTGGTTTATTGCGTTTATACCATGACGAAAATTGTCATGTAGGTCCTGAAAAAACATACGATCGTATAATGCAGAAATATTGGTTTCCAAAGATGCGCAAGTTTGTAAATAAGTACATTGAACACTGTATTACTTGTATCGTATCGAAACGGCACACAGGTCCGAAGCAAGGACTGTTGCATTCAATTAACAAAAAAGCAATACCCTTTTATACGATACACTGTGATTGTGTAGGACCATTTGAACGGTCAAAAGATGGATACCAGCATATTCTAGTCATCGTAGATGCTTTTACAAAATATGTGCAACTCGTTCCATTAAAATCATTATCCGGTCCGGAAATGCTACAAGTATTTAAAGAACGCTTAACGTTATTTGGTACGCCTAGAGTCGTTGTAATGGATCGAGCAACTAACTTTACATTCAAACCGCTAGTTAAATTTATTAAGAAACATGGAATTGACTTGCATTTTATTGCTACAGGAGCACCTCGTGCTAACGGGCAGGCCGAACGGTATATTTCGACGGTAATAAACTTGCTTACCGCGGAAATAAATAAAATTTCAGAATGGCCGAACAAATTAGCTAAATTAATGCTTTCTTTGAATACAACCGTTCAGAAAACAACAGGGTTTTCTCCGTATCGTTTATTGTTTGGCGCGGAGCGAAGCACGGCCACCGCCGATCTTGCCGAAACTGAATTGCCGGATACGAATGATCCAATCGACGTTATTAAAGATAGAGAATTAGCATCAGAAACAGAATAGTAGATTTGATAAAAAGCGCAGAGTAAACGTAGTTTACAAAGAGGGTGATACGGTTTTTGTAAAACCAGCTGATTTAAGGCGTGCGAAACTGGAACTTAAGTATGAAGGGCCATTTGTAGTATCTAAAATTTTAACTAATGATCGATACGAGATAATTGGAAAAACCGGAAGACCGCAAACGGTGCCCAAGGATCGTCTGAGATTATGGAAGGGCGAGTGGTCAGGCGATACCGATACGAATGAAGGTTTAAATGACGAGAGCGACAGTGGAGATGAGCCGTGTTAGCGGATTGTATAATGTACGGCGTTTTATTGGTCGTATTATTTTTGTACTACTGTTTTACAGGCAATTAAAAGTAACGTACATATAATTTGTCTCTGATTTATTGCTGCCATGCAGTTGAACAGTTATCAACCTGCCCATCATGCTACAATATGAATATATTTGAGAATAACGTATGAAAGGCGACAATGTCGTGTACAGAATAGAGCAACGTTGTGGATTCGAAGGAGACCTCTATCATGGGTGACAATAAAACCACGGACTTGATATGTTATCCTTCGAAAAACGACGTTTGAAAGGTACACGAATTGCGCGGAATAGAGGACGTTATAATCTCGATGAAACAGTGGATTGTGTACGGAATAGAGTAACGCTAGGGGTTCAAAGTAAAACTACACTTTGGGTGACATACGGTCACAGACTTGGTGAAGTATTTGAAGGACGGCGTTTGAAAGGTACACGATTCAGGTCTTAAAAAAAAAAAAAAAAAAAAATGTTGCAGTTTGAATTTGTTAGGCAAGATGCTTGTAAGTATCGTTGCTGTGGAACGCTATGACGTTTGGTGCTGTGTGCACGTCTGATATGGCTGTGTGCCTGGAAATGTGTGGTGACACTGGTAAGTGTTGTCCGCAATTAATTGACAATGCCTGGGAACCCAAACAACCCCCGAAAGCTTAGAAACAATTCATGATACTACAAGAGGAACTAAGGAGCTAAGAACTAAGAAACAAGAAACCAGAATCAGAATCAAACCCACCCTTAAAATATGCAAAGGGATGATAAACGCAATATACGTATATGATATAAACTCATTAATTCATCCAATGCAGATAGACTCTTCTAAATTCCATAATACAAGACCCATTAAACTAAGTCAAATAAATATAACCGCAAATATAATCGCATATACAATCATCACAGATATAACCACAGATATAACCAATACAATACAATAACAATACTATAATACAATATTTCAACATAATACAATATAACATAATACAGCATATAATATATAATATATAATAGTAAGTAATGTAAATGCACCGAATGCATAAAATGCACAAAACGGAGCTAATGATACCACATTAACAAATACACTGCAATTACACTACAATACAATACCTCCGAGCGTAACACATTAGTACGCGCACTGTCACAGCAATCACATCCGCACGAATAAATACAAAATTTAAATTAGAAAATTCAAAATTCAATAATTTCAATAAATTCAATTCAATTAATTAATTAATTCAGTTCAATTGACACTTATCACTTACCACTTCGTATCACATCACATCATAGATGACCGATGACCATGTCAACGTCAACTAAGATAGGAAACCGGGCGAAGTAAAATAAAGAGCGCGACCATAAACCATAAAGAACGTAGATACCTAGTGTTCGAATTCCCTAGTCCATACCATAATGATTATCGACAATCAAATTAACCACCAAATCATCAAATTAATCAACTAATTATACAGAATATATAAACGTTCAAAAGCGAAAAGCGGAAATAAAAACGAAAATACTTCAACAACTTTCAATAAATCACCGCGATGAAAACCAGAAGTAAGGTACCTACGAAAGATAACGATAGCAAAACGCATCGTAATAAGTAAAGCATGCAATACTGCCCGAAGATAAGCCGTAAAGCTATCCCTAGTCGGTAACCAACCGCAGCACCAGAGATATTACCAAACGCAAATATTCCATCCATCACATAATACTCGGCCGCTCGCTCCGTAACGGTTCCGTAACGGTTATCCACAGACCAATTATCTGCCGCGCAGCAATTACCTACCGCGCACCAGTTACCAGGTACACACAGTTATCGACTGCAAAACCATCCATCGTGCAGCCGCGCAATCCTAGGAATCCATACTTACCATCAAACTTATCATCAAACATAAGTCTGATATACAGTACTTTCACGAAGGTATAAAGCACACGAACATCAAATCAAGCTTCCAGACAGATCAAGATGGAGGATAAATCAGTTAGTAAAATCAATACTACGGTTATTTATTATATATAAATATGAATCATACGTTTGTAATAGGGTGGAATGAAATAAATATAAATTACATATAAATTACAAATTACAAACAACAAGGAAAAATAAAATGAAATCAAATGAATCAACCCGAATAAAATTTGTAGGAAATTAAATTTCCTACTATTTATCATCTATGACATTTTTTGATCAGATGCGTAGTTTTCGAAATATACCGAGATATTTAAAAGTTCCGAAGCCGCACCAACATTATAAGGAAGAAGAAACACTGTGGCCTCTTTCTTTGAGGTAACTCTGCACTATTCTAAGCTGTATTCACTATTCCGAGTTGTAAATGCCACTTCCAGCGCAGCTGTGCAGAAGAAGAACAAAAAGAAGAAGAAATATCTCGGAATATGTGCGTGACGCCCCTTTCCTTGAGGTAAATATGCAAATATCTCGGAAACAGTGCGAGGTATGGCAAAATGTAAGGAGAGCTTTTTTCTAGGAAATTAAATTTCCTACTATTTATGTTCTATGACATTTTTTGATCAGATGCGTAGTTTTCGAGATATATCGAGATGTTTGAAAGTTCCGATGCCGCACCAACATTATAAGGATGAAGAAACACTGCGGCCCCTTTCTTTGAGGTAACTCTGCACTATTCATAGCTGTATTCACTATTCCCAGCTGTAAATGCCACTTCAAGCGCAGCTGTGCAGAAGAAGAACAAGAAGAAGAAGAAATATCTCGGAATATGTGCGTGACGCCCCTTTCCTTGAGGTAAATATGCAAATATCTCGGAAAGAGTGCGAGGTATGGCAAAATGTAAGGAGAGCTTTTTTCTAGGAAATTAAATTTCCTACTATTTATGTTCTATGACATTTTTTGATCAGATGCGTAGTTTTCGAGATATATCGAGATGTTTGAAAGTTCCGAAGCCGCACCAACATTATAAGGATGAAGAAACACTGCGGCCCCTTTCTTTGAGGTAACTCTGCACTATTCATAGCTGTATTCACTATTCCCAGCTGTAAATGCCACTTCAAGCGCAGCTGTGCAGAAGAAGAACAAGAAGAAGAAGAAATATCTCGGAATATGTGCGTGACGCCCCTTTCCTTGAGGTAAATCTGCAAATATCTCGGAAACGGTGCGAGCTATCGCAAAATGTTAAGGGCACGGACTCCTTCTAGGCCTCCTCCGAATCGATGTAAGCGCCATTAGAAAGAATCGGGCAATCGTGAAAATACATAATTGAGAAATTCGACATTTGACGGTGTGACATCTAACGTCATTATGCAGAATAAGAAACGAAAGTGAGGTGGTATAGTTGCCAAATCACATCATTTGAGAGTTCTAACGCGGTGTTGCCGCATCTGTGACCATCTAGCAAAATGAATTTGCTTGAGCCGAGCGAGATTTTGATTCCTGGCGGACATAGAAAAGGAGAGCACGAAAGAAAGAGAAGGAGTATCATGAATGAAACAACGTAGGGCCGATCGGCGGAAATATAGTCACACGCTACGACAGATTCGATGAGACTCTGTAATACACATAACGTTCGCGACTATAAAACTTATAGGAACATGTAAATTGATCTATAATATACAATATTTATTGATTGAAATATAATCAATAAATATAAACAATGCCTCTTCTTTCTCCGCGACGTCTACATCGTCGGTTACCATGACAGCCACTCCAGCCACGTATTATTGAAATGTTTTTCATCTGAAATATAATAATGAATTTTAATATAATTGTACCTGCATATACAGGGTGTCACAGGCTAAGCGTGACAGAATTATATTAAAATTCATTATTCATTTCTTTATTTCTTATTCCCTTCTTGAAATTATTATGTCAGGTAATTTTCATTCCTATAAGTCTTATGGTCGCGTACTTACGTTATGTGTATTATTTCATTCATTCTACCTCTACCAGCACCATGAATCCGTCGTTCTTTGATGTTTCCGAACATAGAAAAGGATAGCGCAAGAAGGATAAACAAAGAGAGAAATACTCGCAAGCACAACATTTAACCCAATATTATGCTACTAAATGTTGACCAATTTATATTGTGTTTAGCTGCATTTTAATCAGAAAAATCTTCTCCACATGATAGTGAAATTTTTATTAATAAAAAGTACAAAATAAAAAACTTTATTCTGTGCATTAGTATGGTCACATTGACATGGGGCATTTAAATGAAGGCAATAAATCCCGGTTTCAGTTTCTCTTTCGTCTTTAGCTACTAACTGTTTCTAGTCAGTGTTTATTGACCAGACAATTAAATTCGAAAAATGATCCTCCTATTCCATAACAGTGGCGAAGTGGACCGGCAATAGTTACATTTATCAAGTTTTCACTGTATATGGTGCAAGTTTTATAATTCATTTTTCTGGCATATCATTTCAAGTATTCTATCTGCAATTACATTGATAAAAAAACATGATTATAAATATGAATAAAAAAGTTTTATGGTTGCACACATTAGAATATATATTGTTTCATTCTCGGATCTCTTTCTCTCGAGCGCACTATTCTTTTCTATGTCTGGCAGGAATCAAAATCGGCTCGAGCCTGTTACAATTGTAACAGATGTGGCAACACCGTGACAGAAGTCTTAATACGTTACGGCAACTATGCCTTACATTTATCGTCTGATTTATCGAATTTACATTTATAGACTGATTTGTGTTTTTATCGACCCTGATGATAACGTGGTCAAATATACCATCAATGCCTCTGACGGAGAATCAATGAACTATTCATATGTCTATTTGATGTCTGATGCGTGCAAATCGTAGATTCAATTTTACGTCTTCCAGAAGTGATAAATTGTGAAAAATCGAATTTCAATTATATTGTGCTAGCTCAGGGAAAGTTAGTCAGCTCTGTTATCAGTAAAAAACGATTAAATCGTCCAACATTCGCTAAAATGTAGCCGAACACAGCATTCGGCAGCCATGTTGTTTGCTTACAACAGCGTCTGCCTCAATCGTACAGTTTCGAAAATTCCATTTTTCTCAACGTATGGTGTTTATTAGCGTTAAAGCGGACCTGACCGACCTGTGCCGAAGTCTACCCGTGTGTGGTGTACCCGCGAAAATTTCATTTATGCAATTATCGAGACGAAAAATGGAATCTACGAAATCGAGTGTCTCTCTCACACATGGCGTATACGTGCATGCTTTCCGTTGATTGTGTAAGTGCACGCATACAGGTCATGGCACAAGGAGTCTGTGCCCTTAACAGACCTTTTTTGTACGAAATTAAATTTCCTACTATTTATGTTCTATGACATTTTTTGATCAGATGCGTAGTTTTGGAGCTATAGCTCCAAAAAACGCGGAATTTCACTGCGAATCGCTTCCAATTTACGAAAATTATCCTTAAATAATGTCCAATGTTGATAATTAACACCCCGAACACCGGAAACACGACGTCGAAATGCCGCGTAACACGCACATCACGTTTTCGTTATTTAACAATAAATTAACACAATATTTAATGAAAAAACGACACAATAGCACTTCCGAACACATAATAAAAATGATTTTACCAAAAAACGCGAATAACTAAGCCGCTATCCACTGCGGTGAAAATCTGACCACGGAGCGACCACGAAACACGTCCGCTCTCGACCTGTCGAGCGGGAACCCAACCTTTCTTTTTTTTTCGTGGGGAAATCTTACATAAGACCCCCCGCCACCCCTAGGGGAGGGCAGCGGGGGAGTGTCAGATTCCTACTGACCAAAACCACCCGGCGACCTCCTCTGGCGTATGGCAGAGGATCCGGGACCTGATTACTATAACTCCGGAGCCTCCCCCGCCGTGCGCTGAAAGCGCCCCTCACCGGGAATGTAACAACTCCCCTAGCAGCACCAGAGGTCGCACCCGGTGCCGGTTCCATCGCGGGGGAACTGCGTGCAATGGCGGCCGAGCCCACCAGCCCGTACCGTCTGCAGTCCCCGCGCCTCGATCTCCCCACAGGCTACGGGGAGGAGCAACCCCCTGCCCGCCCGCGAGGAAGATCGGGCGCTGTCCTTCGTTCCGTCGGCTTCCGGTACCGGCTACACCCCGGGTCCGCGTGCAATGGCGCCCAAACAGGGCGCCTGCGGCCCGCCGAGTCGTCCCCCTGTGGGCTGCAGTGAGCAGTGGCCGCCCACCCTCCAGGGGGTCTCCCTCGGCTCCGCTGCACCCCCCCTGCGGGGGCCAGCGACACTTCCAGCGTTGGAGGGAGACGCCACTCTACGCCCGGAGTCACCCGGCCCCCCAGCGGCGGCCGCAGAGGGGCCCCCGATTTGGACCGGGGTCCCCACCCGCCCGCCCCTGGGTCCGGCCGGGGTCCGGGCTCATTTCGTCCGGGGCGGGAGGGGACACCGCGACCCCTCCCACCCCCAAGGAACACCCACGTAAAAATATTACTCCCAGGAAGCGGGAGGACACGCGGGCCCTCGCGCTACACTACCCCGTCCCGCATCCGTCGCGCCGGGGGGGCAAATACCGAAAGCCGCTATCGGCCCCCCGCACCTTTTACGGCGGCGGATCCCTGCGGCGTCGTCGCGTCCCACGTGGTCCGTGGAACCTAACCTAACCTAACCTTTTTTTTTTTTTTTTTGGAGTTGATGGAAGAGGAAAATGCCTTTACGCACGCGCGGGCTACCCTCTGTTCGCACTATTCGGCTAGAGAGGACCCGGGCAGTGTGGGACTGGTATCCCCTGAAGGGGGGCCTGGCGCCCATTGGTGGGGGCAAACCCAAAGAGGCAACCCAGAAGGGGCAACCTGATAGCCCTACCCTAAAGGGTGGGCTCAAAAGGTAGGGTCACAGCCCGGAAGGGGCGACCCGGCGGTACCCAAAAGGGGCGTCCGCGGCCTGATACACTACCCACTAAAAACCCCTCCCCTGACGTAGGCCGCCGGAACCGTTTCATCCTTTGAGGATATCCCACATGAACACAGCGATAGCCGCAACGGCGCTTCGGCTCCCTAGCTTTCATGACGCTTTCGTCTACCCTCAATCCGCCATGCGCATATCAAGCTATAAGGGATTGAGGATCCACGCCGTTACACCTCCGATCAAGCGGTAGGACATTTCAACCTGTACGGTAAGTCACAGGATTTTTCTTCGGCCACGATCAGGACACCGGAGGAACTTGCCGCTCAACGGGTGATTGCGCCATGTGTTCACCTGCCTGGCCTTGCCAGGACAGGAGCTTCTTCTTCGACCATGGCCAGGACCGGGACATCTTGCCTCCCGTTGACCGTGCCGTGTCTTGGTCCACCTTGTAGGATGCTGAAGATGTGCATTATCCCTGAGGTCATCTCTCCCACCTGACCTTCCACGAGGACAGGCCATTTTTCTTCAACGACGATCGGCACCGGGGGGACATCCTCAAGGATCGCACCATCCCGGCGTGACCGCGCCACCTCTTCTAAGGCTGCAATCCTCGATGACCTGTTCCACGCACACTCGCACACACTCGCGCATTCTCACAAGATCTCAAGCACATAAAATAAATAATTAAGTATATTAATAAATAAACGAAAACTCACCCGTGTTCTGCATCACCCCTTCAGAGCGTCCTCTTCCCACTGCAGCGCCCCAACCACGACTGTCCTTGTCCTCTTCGCTGTCTTCCATCTTCACGCCCCCCGTTTAGTCGCCTCTTACGACAGGCAGGGGTTACCGTGGCTGCATTCTAAACCCCCCAGCCACAGGGGTGAACCTAACCTAACCTAACCTAACCTAACCTAACCTAAACCTAACGTAACCTAACCTAACGTAACCTAACCTAACTTTTTTTAAAAAATATTTTGACAGGAAGAAAATACATTTACGTAAGCGAGGAACCCGTCGGGTTAGGAGGGGTCTCGGGCAGTGTGGGACTCAAAGGTACATACCAAAACAAGTTGCACTGAGTTGGATCGTTACAGTACCCCGATACCCACTAAAAACTTGCTCCGTATCAGCCACAGATACCTCCGGCAACCCCAGAGGGCTTTAATGGAGAGCATTCTGTGTAGCCACGATGTTGCTTACACATCGACCGACTCGGACGAACTAAAGGCGTTCAGTTGTCCAAGAACGTCGCGGGTAAGCCCCAGCGCACCTCCGTTTATAAGGCAGACTATTTCGACCGACGGTGATTTCATTTAGCCACAGAAGGTATAGAGTGCGTTGGTGGACACTCTACAGCCGCTGTGCGTACACACAGCCGGAACTCTGCATTATCCTTGCAGAATCATTGCAACACACATTTGGGTGAGCAAAGCCCCTCCATGGGCGGATCTCAGCCTGGGAGAGGTCGCGAAAACCAAGGAATGCTCGCATGAATGCGAGAGAAAGGAGAGCCCGAGCTGCATGGACACCAGCCACTGCTTCACACATTTGGGTGAGCTAAGCCGTTCGATGGGCGGATTTCGGGCCTGGAATTGGTTACGCGCATTGAGAAATGCACGCATGATGGCGAATGCTCATGCGAAAGCACGCGGTGGCGCTCGGAACGCTCGTGTCGTTTGTCACATGCATTCATCCATCCATTCAGTTCATTCAATTCTACACTACATGTGTGTAAGGGCACCGTAAGCGGAACGCTACGTATAGTGCGGATGCAATCAGAGAACCTAAGGGGAAGAGTAAGAAGGGTCGCGGTTCGCCGAGAGTCGGCCAGCGAGAGGAAAGTTCAGGCCGGCCGGTCTCGATCCACTGCCCGGCAGGTACAGTGAAAGGGAAAGATCCAGCTCGGGATGCTGTGAAGAGCGAGCGCGAGAGAGGGGATCAAAGAAGAAGCCGCGGGTCGGAATCCGGCAGAGAGCCGAGACGCGAGCGTAATGCGTCCGAGATTAGAGGTCACTGATTGGGGATCGCGCGTCATGTTAATGCGATTTTAATTGAATTTAATTTAATTGATGTAAGGAAATTTAAAATGTAATAAAATTCAAAATTTATAAAAATCTAAAATTTACAGAAAACTAGAATTGATGTTTCGTGTTTGAAGAACCACATTAATATTATAATTAAGAATTCATACGAACCAAAACCTTGAATTTTAAATTTGCCATGAAAATTAATTTTAAAGGTAATTAAATACAATTTTCGCGAAAGAAAGTTGGTGCAGATTGCTTTCAAGATTATTTGTCGGAGAGAGAGGTAGATGTTCGGGAAATGTAGCAAGTATTAAAATTGTATTTTCGAAATTTGAAATTTAGATTAGGAGCGAAAGCTAGCAGTTTTAAGCGCCTCGTTGGGCGGGTGGGCGGCGCGTACTAACGGGTGATGAACGGATTACGTCACCCGCACGGAGGTAGCGGCCGAAACTGGGTCAATGGATCAGCCGTCGGTCGGCGTCTAAAGGGGGTGCGAACGAACCGTGTTAGTGTACGAAGGGTCCGACACTGCCGATCTGAAGGGGCTTCGCGCGCGATTCCTTTTTAGTCGCCTTTTACGACAAGCCAAGGAGGCTGGAGATGTATTCTGTAACCCCCCGCCTCCAGGGGAGGATGGGATGTAGTTTTGCACAGTAAATGTGTTAGAGCTAGAAGTTTCCAGGATTTAAGATCAGTGACAAATTAAGCTTTATGATTTGGGGTCGTGAAATTGTGTTGATGTTAGACTTGAGACCCGGGAGGAGTTCTGGATTTGGATTTTAAATTGAATTTAAATTGAGGGTAGAGTTGATCGCGGGAATCGTAGTCCAAAAGTAATTAAATATAATTTGTGCGGATGCGATGTAGATGAATAAATGCTCGTTATCTTAGAACTAAAGTTATGGGGAGGCTAAAATGGGTGATCAAGGAGAAGAATTGTACGTGAAATTAAGGGGGTTCTGAGAATCTTGAATTAAGATAACATAACACATAGAAACTGAAAGTTTAAAAGTAAAAGCAGATGTGTACAGTAAGAATGGATGTGGATCCTGAGCAGAATGTAAGATGTGAAAACAGTGGAGAAATAAAAACATAAATAAAGAAATAAATGGAGGAATAGGGAAAAAGAACGGTAGAGAACAACGAAAAACAGCCAGAAACAGCTGTAAGCGGAAAGTTTGTAAAGCGGCATACGGTACATTTGGAGTTAAGCTGTACCAGGTGTCGGGTAGGGTACGCGATAAAGTAGGTGATGCGTAATAAACGGGCAATGAGGAGCAAGGCGCTAAAGGAGGCGACGTAGGGTAAAAGCGGTGCGAGTTCGCAAGGAACATTAGAGTAATAGAGTGAAAGTACAGTGAAGCAGTAAAGCAGAGTAAGGCAGTAGCATAAACTAGGAGGCCTGCTCGAGCGACCAGAAGGAGACAAAGGAGAATGGAAATAATAAGGAAAATAAAGAAGTCGGAGTTTTATTGTTCACGTGATGCATAGCTGACAAAAAATAAATATGCAGGGGCACGCTGACGGGCGCGGGAGTCATGTCGGAAAAGTACCCGTGCCTGACTATCAAGGTGTAGTGGGTGTGTAGGAGATGCCGCATGGAGGGAGCTACATATTCGCGTACAGCAGGAGGGTCCAAACAAATAGAGTAGATAGGGTCATGGTTCGTCGAGAGTCGGCCAGCAAGAGGAAGAATCGGGCCGATCGATCTCGCTCCACTGCCCAGCAGGTACAGCAAGAGGGAAAGATCAAGCACGGGATGCCGCAAAGAACGAGCGCTGGGGGGGAGATCAGAGAAGAAGCCGCGAGTCGGGATCCGGAGGAGAGTCGAGACGCGAGCATAACGCGTCCGAGATTCGAGGGCGCTAATTGGAGATCGTACGCCGCAGAAAATGCGATTTAAATTAAATTTGATTAAATTGATTAAGACGGAATTTGAAAAATGTAATAGAGTTCAAAGTTCAAAAAAATCTAAAATTGGCAGGGAACTAGAATTGGTGATCCGCAGTTGAAGACCGCGATAATATTATAATTGAGAGTTGATACGGGTCAAACCTTGAATTTTAAACTTATCATTAAATACGGAGGTAATTAGATACAATTTCCGCGAGAGAAAGTTGGTGCGGATTGCTTTCAAAATTTGTTTCCAGAGAGAGAAGTTCGGAAAAAGGAGCATATCTTAGAATTGTATTATCAAGATTGGAATTTAAGATTAGACGTGAGAGCTAGAAGTATTAGGGCGCCTCGTCAGGCGGGTAAGAGGCACGTACAAGCAGGTGATGAGCGGATTACGTCACCCACTCGCAGGTAGCGGCTGGAACCGGGTCAACGAGTCACCCATCAGCCGGTGTCCGAAGTGGGCTTGTTGCTGCCTATCTAGAGGGGCTAATCGCGCGGTGCCTTTTAAGTCGCCTTTGATGACAGGCTTGGGAGGCTGGAGACGTATTCTGTAACCCCCGCCTCCAGGGGAGACTTGATTCTATACTTCCACAGCAAATAGGATCTGATATAATCGAAAGTCTGGTCTATGCTTTATTAAGTCAACACCCTTCACCGTTATTGATCAGTGAGTGCAATTGATTTAATTGTAGTTTATTCACGTTATTAATGTTGACTTGATTAGGTCCTTTCATCGAAGTCTTGGTAAGTTTTGGGTTGCCGGGCTTGGTTGAAGACGACCACGAGACCACGAGAGAGTGTGCCGAAGCGCGTGTCTCGAAAGCGGGGCTCAAGGGTGAGGGACTACCCCTCGCAGGTTCCCCCAGCCACAACGATTGCCGGCCGCTCTAGATATAAATTGGGGCACCTCGTAGGGGACTTCATTTAGTACATTTCTAACAGGAGAAGCCGCTAGTTCGCGCTGTTTGTGGTGCTCCGAATCGAAGCTTGGAGCAATACGCGTGTGTCGATACGTGCGCCGTGGTGCAGTGAGGGGTTATTATGCATAACTAAGCGCAGCAGATCAGCACAGCATACCACAGCAATGGCTCATCCTCGCAGCGAAAAGGACCCGCTGTCGCCGACAACGCCCACGCGCCAACGCGTGTATAGCAGAGGCGGGTGAAGAAGAAGAGGAAGGAGGAGTAAAACAGAGGAAGAGCGACGCAGCCGATCACTATCAGTCATCCTACCCCAAGCATCGCTGAGTAAGCAAGTATTGAGTGATCATTTGTCGATTAACATTTATCACACCATCCTTGTTTGTTCAGCCTGCCCGTCTTAACACTACTATTGTTGCTGATGATGGTGTTAGTTCCGCTGCCGTTGCTCCTATTAATACGTAGCGGGTTAGTCCTTGATTGTCAACTTTGCTGGATATTGGCCGAATGCCGACTGTAAATAGCTGTTCGGTTTGCCGGTATCCTGATACTAATTGCTTAGTTCTATACTTACTCTTGATGAAGTTGATTGAATTAGTTCGATCTTGAGTAGCTTAATTAATTAAATATATTCCGTTAAATCCTGGCTTGGCTTGACTTCGCTTCACGTTGTCGAGTGGTTCCATGACTTGTTTCTAAGTCGGATCAGGTCAGCCCGCTGTCCCGCTTCATCCTTGGATTGGGTTGCGTGAGTTGAGTTAAGTTGATAGGGCAGGGCGGAGAGGGAGGGCGATGCACGCAGATTGATGCTAATCAGTTGAAACAATCCCTTCCGTGCTACAGTTGTTCCCTTTTCTCCCCCTCTTTCCCCCTTTTTTTCCCCTTCCCTTTTTTCTTCCTTTCTCTTATTCTCTTTCCCTTCCTTTCTTTTCCCCCTTTTGATTCAGATTTAAGTTATACATCATAAGTCATTTGCTTCGCTATCCGAACCCATGTTATTCATTGTTTGCTGTGGTTTAGGATCCTTGTACCGTGAGGGTCATAACCGGGGTTGTCATTGCCGTTACAAGTCGCAGTAAGTGTTGTTCACTGCCATGTCAGTTCAGTTCGACTTAAATGTAGATCCTTGTACTTAAGAGTGCCCGTTTCCTTTTGTTCCGATAGCTACGTTACTATGCTGCTAAATCTCCGAGCCGAAGAAGAAAGAGAAGAGGAAAACATGTCTGCGTTCAGCGTACTGCAGATCAATTTAAACAGATGCCGCGCGGCACAGGATTTCTAGTGGCAGACCGTGAACGAGTTTCGCGAGGATATAGTCGTCATCAGCGAGCCGTTTAATCCTCATTCGAATTGGCATCAGGATAGGAGCAGTTCAGCCTGCGTGTGGTATACAAATCGTCCTAGCTGCGACATGGGGGTGACTAGAAAGGTGTTTGAGACAGACGGATGCGTGGCATTGGAGACTCGCGAGTTTGTGATAGTGAGTTGTTACTTCTCACCATCACTGACTATAGAAAGCTTTGAAGGTCAATTACGGGGTCTTGCGACATGTCTGTTGTATGCGAGTTCACGTGGGCAGCGAGGTCAGAAATAATTGAGGCACACTTTGCAACAAACACTCGTTTATTGCGCGTCAAAATAGTCAACCAGTTTAACAAACACAAAGACAACGTGAAACAATCACTGCGCGTGGTCTGAATGTACAATAGTAATACGTGGACGATGCGTGGTCAATGAATAATACACCGAAAATGCGTGGGCAATGCGCGGTCTAAATTACACTTGAAAGTAATCGCGTGGACACGGCGTGGTCTATACTTGTTAAATTAACAACGAGGTCGAACTTGATGCGTATCGTGAGCGTGGGCAACAGCGACGTGCTTACACTTGAAGCGTACGATCAAGAAGAAGGAAATCGATGATGGCGTCGATCGCGCCGGTTACGGCGTAGAGAGGGGACCGCGTGGACAAAGTGGGCCCGAGAGGTGCTGCCGCTATCGGTAACGACGCACCAACGAACTATTTTCGCTGCCAACTTCGTCACGCTGCGTGTACGTAGGGAATTTCGCCAACATTTCCCCCCGGCCATCAGCGACTGGTCGATGATGTGATCTGCGTGTCCGAGTTGTCCTGAGAAGGCTGATGTAGAATGGCCAGCTTGGCGATGGGCCGCGTGAGCGTCGTGGTGGCCGTCTTGAGCTCGACGACTCTGGTCAATCCGTCCTTGCCTGGTAGGAGTTTGAGAACTCGAGCCATGGGCCATTTTCCTGGGGGCAAGCGTTCATCAGTAATAAGAACAAGAGTGCCTACCTTGATCTCATTTGACGGGTGATGCCACTTCGAGACTGCTTGGAGTCGTTGAAGATACTGCGTGGACCAGAGCCTCCAAAATTGTTGGAGACGCTGCTGCAGAAATTGCCACCTTGACAATCGGTTGACTGAGACGTCGAGAAGAGTAGGCTCTGGCACTGCGTTGAGCGGCGATCCGATCAGGAAATGTCCTGGTGAGAGGGCTGAGAGGTCGTCTGGATCATCGCTGAGTGGTTCCAACGGTCTTGAATTGAGGATGGCTTCGATCTGCGCGAGCAATGTTATTGATTCCTCGAACGTCAGCAAAGCATCTCCAATCGTCCTCCTCAGATGGAATTTGAGAGACTTAACCACCGCCTCCCATTTTCCACCCATGTGTGGAGCGGCAGGAGGGTTGAAGTGCCACTGTGTACCATCTTTGGCGAGTAGAGCTGCGAGGTCTTGATTTTCGCGTGTGCTGTCGTTGAACTGCTTTCTCAATTGTGCGTCTGCTCCTTGGAAGTTGGTACCGCAATCTGAGTAGAGAGAGGCTGCAGTTCCTCTTCTTGCTGCGAATCTGCGATATGCTGCGATGAACGCGTCGGCTGAGTAATCGGTGACAACTTCCAGATGAACAGCTGATGTTGCGAAACAGACGAATACACAAATCCACCCTTTCTGCGTCTTGGCTCCTCTGCCTTTCCAAGTCTTCAGCGTGAGCGGTCCTGCGTAGTCCACCCCTGTGTGGGTGAACGGGCGTGATGGAGTGACCCGACAAAGAGGTAGTTGGCCCATCAGTTGATGGGCACGGATCCCCCTCTGCCGAGCACACTTCACACACCTCAGGATATGCGTTTTCACTGGAGCTCGTCCACCGAGAATCCAGTAGCGTTGTCTGAGAAAGGCGAGGGTGGACTGAGTACCTCCATGCATGGTCTGACGATGTGCGTGGTCGATGAGCAGTGCAGAGAGTCGTGAATCACGAGGCAGAATAACAGGATGCTTGCCATCGTGAGAGAGTTCTGAATGTTGGAGGCGTCCGCCTACCCTGGCGATTCCCTGATGGTCGAGGTAAGCGGTGAGCCTCGTGAATGGATGAGTGGTTGGAAGAGTTGTTCCCTTGGCGAATGCAGCGAGTTCGTCTTTGAAAAATGCGGATTGCGTGGCCTGAATCCAGTAGAGTCTGGCCCTTTCCATATCAGCTGCCGAGATAGAATGCGTGGGCGAAGCGTCCTTTCGTTTGAACAGCTTGTCCACGAATTTGAGGCAAAGAGCGGTGATTCTGAGTAGTCTGTGAAAGGAAGAATATTTATAGATCAGTTCCCATGAATATTCTTTTACTGCGTTTGCCGTGTGGAGTGCAACGACAGCACGAGCTTCTGGGGCGCCCAACTCGTCTGCGTCAACACTGGTCTGCTTGGGCCATGAGTTCTGTGGTTGCGCGATCCACGGTGGTCCCGTCCACCAAAGCGTGTGCTGTTGAAGCTGTTCTGTCGTCATGCCTCTTGACGCGCAGTCAGCTGGATTCGATGATCCTGGTACATGCCTCCAGTGAAAGTTCTGCGTGATCTCCTGGATCTGGATTACCCTGTTGCGAACGTAATCCTTCCATTTGGAGGGGTGCGTTTTGATCCATGCCAGCGTAACTTCTGAGTCCGTCCACAAAAATGTTTGAGAGACGGTCATGTTCAAAGTAGCGTGAACATGCCGTATCAGTTTAGAGAGTAGCAGCGCTGCTGTGAGCTCCAACCTCGGGATGGTTAGACGTTTGAGTGGTGTCACTCGCGTTTTCGAGCAGACGAGAGAAACTTGGGTACCCGTGAACGGTGCGTGTACGACGAGATAGACGACGGCTGCCATCGCGAGGACTGATGCATCAGCGAAGCCATGAAGTTCAACTGTAGACGTGGTCGTGGTGTTGAACCATCGAGGGA
The DNA here is from genome assembly GCF_907164935.1 of Osmia bicornis bicornis. NCBI lineage: Eukaryota > Metazoa > Arthropoda > Insecta > Hymenoptera > Megachilidae > Osmia > Osmia bicornis. The sequence continues at coordinate 28,477 of NW_025791101.1, forward strand.
TGGAAAGCTTGGCCAAGCTGGTTAAATCTTCCCTGATGCATAACCATCGTTGAGTGATGTGAAGCGGCAGAATGTCGTCCCAACTGAGTTCCTGTAACCAAAGCTCTTGAATAAGAATTTTGGCTCTGATAATTACAGGTGCAACAAAACCGAGTGGATCAAAGAGTTGAGCTACTTCGGAGAGAATGAGGCGTTTTGTAAATTGCGTGCGTTGCGTAGCTGATATGGTCGAGAAGTTCAGCGTGTCCTGATGTGGAATCCATTTAATTCCGAGAATTTTGGTTGCGCAGTCGTCGAATGAAATTGCTGCGTTGGTCTGTTCTGGTGCGAGGTCTTCTAGCAACGATTTGCTTGTGGAATGCCATTTTGCGAGTGGAAATCCACCCGCTTGACACAACTGCGTTAGCTGATTTGCAACGTCCTGTAGATGTTCTGCGGTGTCTGCGCCACCAAAAATGTCATCGACATACCTGCCATTTTTGATGGGTTCGCGGCAAGGGGATATTTCGACCCTTCGTCATCAGCGAGTTGCAAGAGTGTTCGGACAGCCAAGTACGGTGCAGCTTTCGTTCCGTACGTGACCGTGGTCAGCTGGTACTGCGTTTCTTTCTGCGTGTCATCAAGCCAGAGTATCTGCTGCAAGCTCCAGTCGTCTGGATGCACCTTAATTTGTCGGTACATCTTCGTGACGTCAGTTGCAAACAGATGTCTGTATCTTCGTATCCAAATGAGAAGATCTGCTATATTCAGCATCAGATTTGGACCAGTATGTAGAAGATCGTTCAGCGAGTATCCTGATGAAGTTGGACTGGAGCCATTGAAAACCACACGCAATGCGGTGGTGGTGCTGCCCAACTTCAGAACGCCATGATGCGGAAGAAAGTACTGAAACGGACTAGTTATTGAGTCGTTGTTCAGTCTTACCATATGACCAAGTTGCTCATACTCGAGCATGAACTTGGTGTACAGCTGAGTGTACTGGGCGTCCTTGCTGAATCGTCTGAGAGTCCGTTGAAGGCAACTGTGCGCGGTCTGATAAGAATTGCCAAGTGCTCGAGGATGAATTTTGAGCGGCAATCGCACGATGTATCTTCCAGCGGAGTCTCTTGAATGCGTGGTCTTGAAATGATCTTCGCACTCTTGCTCGTCTGGCGTGAGCAAGGGTGCCGTGTCCTGCGGTGGCTCTTCCTGCGTCCAGAAGCGGCTGAGTAACTCACTCAATTGGCGATCAGTATTATTGACTGTCACTTGATGAGAAGTCCTGCGAATTGTCTGAGTGCCCTCGAGGGGCCCGATTATGAGCCAACCGAAAATCGAGAGTTGAGCGATCAACGGTGATGACGTGTTCCGAATAATATTTGGCTTGATGACTTGCCCGTATGCGTCCGCTCCGAGAATGATGTCCACCGGTCTTGAGACGAGAAATTGAGGATCTGCGAGGTTCAATTTCTCCAAGTGCGATGGCTGCGTTGGCTGAGATGGTGGTTCTGATGGCAAGCAAGTGGTCACCTTTGTAAGCACGTGTGCTTGAACGGTGACTGCGAGTGGTCTGTAATTAGAATGGAGTGTAATATTGACCACTCCATTTGTCTGCGAGGTCCTTGCTCCACCAACTCCGTGGACATCCAACGAGGAGCGTTTCCGTCTGAGTCTAAGCTGGTTAACTAAAGACTCTGAAATAAGAGAAACTTCAGAGCCTGAGTCGATCAGAATTCTTACTTGCTGCGTTGCGAGGTCGGTGTGCACTCTTGCGAGTGCTGTTGCTAGAAGTGTGGTCCGTGGTCTGCGTGGTCTGAATGCGTGGGCTGCGTGGTCCTTTAATGCGTGGGCTGCGTGGTCCTTCAATGCGTGGGCTGCGTGGTCCTTTAATGCGTGGGCTGAGCAGGCTGCGTGGGCGTCGACGACTGCACCAACATCTCAATGTTGTGCTGATTGTGTTTGCGTGGTCTGTGATGCCTTCGCCGTGGGCTGCGAAGACGTGGAGGCGGTCGCGGGCTGCGAGGTCTGCGGGAATGGCACCAACACCCTGATGAGGTTGCCACCATGTAATGCCGTGTGGTGCTGCTCATTGCAGAGCTTACACCGTTGTGCTGTACGGCAGCTTCTCAGATTGTGGTGGCCCAAACAGTTCACGCACAACTGCTGAGCCTTCACCACAGTTATCCGCTCATCCACGGTTTTGTCCCTGAATGCAGGGCACGATGTCAAGAAATGATCCTTGGCGCAGAGCGCACAAGGATAGAGCGCTGAGGTGCGTGGGCGTGCAGAGGACGTGGTCGTCGTTGTCGTGGACTGCGTTGCGGCGGCTGCGTGGACGGAAGCTCGCTGTTGCACCAGCCGGATGTCGCGACTGGCGGGGCGTCCTGACGTGGTCTGCGTGTTCTGCGGCGTCTTTTGTTCGGCCACCCGCTCCAGCTGTTCCAATGTTCGGGCTCGTCCCAGCAAGAATGTCGTGAGCTGCGACATCGTCGGATAGTCCGTCTGAGCGCTCAAAGAAGACTCCCAGCGTTCTCGCGTGTCTGAATCGAGCAGCCTGACGAGGTGGTTCAGTAAGAAGCAGGAGTGAGGATCATTGAGCCCGAACGTGGTCAAAGCCTCTTGCGTTTCGCCGATGATGTTCGTCATCTTGATCAGCGAACTGGCCCTTCGCTGCTTCATTGGCTTCAAATCAGAGATCCGGTCCATGTAGGACTGGACATTGAGCCGCTTGTTCTCAAACCGCTCATCGAGAAGCTTCCAGGCCTTTTGGAAGGCCTCGTTTGTAGCGGGTAAATGAGCAATGACGTGGGCTGCGTTGCCTGAAACTGCTCCTTTGAGGTAGTGGAGCTTGTCCACTTCTGCGAGGTCGTCGCGTTCCATTATCACCGATGTGAAGGCAGATTTAAAAGCCTGCCATCTGTTGTACTCCCCTTCGAATTTGGGGAGTGCAATTTCAGGCAAGCGTGATCTTTTGGCTGCAAGTGGCTGCGTGGACGTCGTGGTCTGCGTGGTCGTGCTGGGTGCAAGTCGATGCTCCAGCTGAGCAATCAGCTTTCGGGCCGTCAGTACGACCTTCTCCTCCTGCGAGGCCACCTTCGTTTTGTAATAGCCGTGGTCAAGCTGTGACACCGGCCACAGACGGCTGAGGGCTTGATGCTCTTGATGGAACATCAAGTGCATCTCCATCAGGGTGGTTTTCGTAATTTCCACCTCTGACGCGATGATGGTCAGAGGCTCCTTCGCGGTTGATGCCTGCAAGTCTTCCACGATGGACAGCATCGTGTCCAGGCGTTCCTCCTGCATCTTTGCGCGGACCTGAAGCTCAGAGGAGAGGCGTGCTGCGAGCGTGGGCGTGTGGTCTGCGAGGACTGAGTCGTCTCTTCCGGGACTTCTAGAAGAGGGGGCGCCGTGGTCGTTTCCTCGTCCGCCTTGCTGGAGCGGGCCGAGCTGTCGTGCGAGGCCGGTGAGGTGTCCCGCGATTTCGGCATGTTGTACGTCGAAACTCACTGCGTGGTCACTACACGAAGGGAAACGTTTCAAAACTTGAGAGTCACTGTAATTCTGTGACACCTCACTCGAAACTGCACTGCGTGTTCGTTTAACGGGCGTGGCCGTTACGCGTAATGGCGGCTCCGACCGTTACACGTGTCTTCGAAACCGAGCGTGCCTCTATCCGGCTCGAAGGACCAAAAAATGTATGCGAGTTCACGTGGGCAGCGAGGTCAGAAATAATTGAGGCACACTTTGCAACAAACACTCGTTTATTGCGCGTCAAAATAGTCAACCAGTTTAACAAACACAAAGACAACGTGAAACAATCACTGCGCGTGGTCTGAATGTACAATAGTAATACGTGGACGATGCGTGGTCAATGAATAATACACCGAAAATGCGTGGGCAATGCGCGGTCTAAATTACACTTGAAAGTAATCGCGTGGACACGGCGTGGTCTATACTTGTTAAATTAACAACGAGGTCGAACTTGATGCGTATCGTGAGCGTGGGCAACAGCGACGTGCTTACACTTGAAGCGTACGATCAAGAAGAAGGAAATCGATGATGGCGTCGATCGCGCCGGTTACGGCGTAGAGAGGGGACCGCGTGGACAAAGTGGGCCCGAGAGGTGCTGCCGCTATCGGTAACGACGCACCAACGAACTATTTTCGCTGCCAACTTCGTCACGCTGCGTGTACGTAGGGAATTTCGCCAACATCTGTCAAGTGTTAGGAGACCGATTATAATCGCCGGGGATTTCAATGCCCGCTCTCTGCACTCGGGATCAGATCGCGTGGATTCACGTGGTCACCGTATGATGAATTTGATCGAGCAAGCAGGGCTGATGCCCGTGGCAAGTCAAGGAGGCCCGTCAGTCGAGCGTGGTGGCGTGGGTTCTCGAATCGATGCCCTTGCGTGTAGCCGCAGCTTCCACGTTCGAATATCTAGGTCCATAGTGTCCACGCGCTATTCGGGGTCGGATCACCGCTATCTTATTCATCGATTTAAAGCGAGGCCAGAGGCTATTGGTTCGCCCGAGGATTCTCTTTGGGAGGCGAGACTAGGTCGCCCGGACATGGAGGCGTGGAGGGAAATAGTGAGCGGCCAGTTACCGATGCCAGGATCCCTGGATCCAACAGTTCAACGTAGTCAAGAGAGAGGAGCTGCAGCAGCCGGTCCATCGGAACAGTCCGCGCTACCGCCGCTGTGCACCGTGGCCGGAATTGATGAAGTGATTGAGGAGTTTGAGACGCTCTTTCAGTCAACCCGTTCACCATTGCCGACCCGCAAGAGGAGGAAAATACAAAATGTACTATGGTGGAGCCAGGAGATAGCAGATCTTTGCCTCCAAGCAAAGCGTCTCCGCCACCGCTGGCAGAAGGTGGCTCGCCGGAGCCCGACGGCAGCACGACAGCAAGCGCACCCGTATCGCATGGATATGCTGGAACGCCGACGTGCCTTATCCTTGGCATTGCGTCGAGCTAAAGAGGCATCGTGGAGTGAGATGGTCTCGACTATCGAAGAAGATCCGTGGGGGAAACCCTACAAGGCGGTCATGAATCGTCTGAAGGGGAAGTCGCCCCTGGTTCGCCTCAACCGATAGGAGTTGCACGCAACGGTGTCCGCGCTTTACGTGGTGGAGCAGGAGCGACAAGAAGAGGCTGCCATCCCAAGGGGTAGTGCAGCAGAAGAAGAGGAGGAAGACGAAGCAAGAGGAGAAGCAGCAGTGCGGGCTTCATTGATCTGGACTCGTCAGGAAGGAGCGTCAGCGTCTTCGGCATCCAACGCACGCGAGATCGCGGGGGTAGCCGCAGGATCAAGCGCTGTTCCTCCTAACACCAGAAAGAGATGCTGAAGCCCAGGGGAGGGCACCTCGCACTAGGGGGACGTGTTCACGAACGAAGATGTGAGGTACGCAACGGGGATGTTGAAGAAAGGAAAAGCTCCGGGTCCAGATGAAATTCCTAGCGAGACCGTTCTCGTTCTGCGTAACACTGCACCCGGCTGGGTTTGTGCCCTTTTCAATTCCTGTCTGAGGCTAGGATACTTTCCAAGGGCTTGGAAAGTAGGGCGTCTGGCTTTAATACCGAAGGCCGGGAAAGCCTGTAATTCTCTTTCCGACCTTCGACCGCTTTGCATGCTGTCAGACATGGGGAAGTGTTTCGAATATGCTTTGCACGTGTTAATGCTAGAAGCGATTCGCCTGTCTGGAGGGCTGTCGGTGCGTCAATTTGGGTTCACGGAGGGCAGATCAATTCATCAGGCGATAAAGGTGGTCATGTCGGACTGGGATCGTGCGCGCAGAGGGCGAAATCACTGTCTGCTAATTACCCTGGATGTGAAAAATGCATTTAATACAGTGCGTTGGGGCCGCATCCTGGCTGCAGCCGAGCGTCGTGGGTTTCCGACGATAATAATGGACATGTTACGTAGCTATTTAAGCGAGCGAAGAGTGGGAACCCGGACGCCCAGCGGTGAGTGGGTGGAAGCAGCTGTAGTTGGTGGGGTGCCACAAGTATCAGTGTTGGGACCACTGTTGTGGAACCTATCGTACGACGAGCTGCTGGAGGTGCTGCTGCCACCAGACGTGACAACCGTGGGTTTCGCGGATGATATGGCGCTGCTTATAGTAGCCCGATCATCAGACAGAGTGCGCGAGCTGGCAGAACATGCCTTACGTGTGGTGGGGGCGTGGTACGAAAGAGAGAGACTGGTTCTCGCGAAAGAGAAAACTGAAGCAGTGCTCTTAACTGACCGGCGCGTACCCGACGGACTTGTACTATCGTACGAGGCCGCGATAATCAGGACATCGCGCTCGATTAGGTACCTTGGTGTGATGTTCAGTAATAGCAGACTCCTTCATAGTCAAATGAGCCGGGTATGTGAGAAGGCAGTGAAAGTAGCGCAGCACCTCTCGTGGCTGCTACCGAATACACGAGGATGCTGTATTACCGGGTGCTAGAATCTATAGTTTTGTATGCGTCTCCGGTATGGAGCGAGGCGGTGGAGTACGGATGTGTGAGACAGCGATTGACATCGACACAGCGGTTGGGGTTACTGCGGGTGACACGCGCGGATCGTACCGTTTCATCAGAGGCATTGTGCGCGCTGTCAGGTTGCATGCCGTGGCACTTGTTAATAAGGGCTAGGGCCGCTTTGTATGGGTACGAGGAGGCGGAGGACCCGGAAGAGCGCGTGAATCTGCCGCAGGTGGTGGAATATGACACCTTTGATCGCTGGCAAACTCGATGGACAACCTCGGAGAGCGGCGCCTGGACTCGCAGGCTGATTCCCAACATCGAGGCGTGGGTGGAGAGCAATGGAGCACGTTACCTAACCTATAATCTGGCGCAGGTGATGACAGGTCACGGATGCTTTGCTCATTATCTCCATCGGATAGGAAGAAGTCCGTCCCCGAGCTGCTGGATTTGCGATCCTCCAGTGGACGATGATGCGTGCCACAAAGTGTTTGTGTGCGATCGTTCGGCAGTGCAACGAACACTTCTATACCTGGAGGTAGGGGAGCTGACTCCAGAGTCGTTTGCAAGCTGTCTTCTGGATAGACGAAGGCGACGCTCTCTTATATCGTTTGTAACCGAGATAATGACCAAGAAGGAGAGTTTGGAGAGAGCAAGAGAACGCGCAGGGTTAATGGTGCCTCGTCGAGTCCGCCGGCGAGGCTCCCGTCACTCCCGCGGCACACGCGGATCCCGGGCGAGGGGTGGCCGCGGGCGCCGGTGAGGACAGACCGGCAAAATTAATGGCATTAGTGAGGGCAAGCCAAACGCACGCACGTACTTCACCCGACCACCTAATTATGTTTGCGAGTATGTGAGTTAAGTATGTGAGTTTAGTATGTGTATTATTGTATCTGCGAGTTTATCTGTGAATTTATATGTCAAGAAAACATTTGTAAGGGAAGGTAAGGAGTTACGTAGAATGTTATTAATAAATGGACGCCTTGCAGGCATTATTGCTTGATCATAACTTAATGTTTGTGTTTCCCCAGTCCAGTAATAGGAATGCTGTACTCGTGTCATAAAATAGGGCACATACACAGAAGAACGAAGGGAGGGTTCACTCATTGAGTTTATCATTACCGGCACAATCGATGCCAAGTATATTATTCGTGTGTCTGGAAAATTGAGGCGAAGTCGTATTCGTGAGGCTACGCTGAGCGAGAGCAGGGAGGAAGGGGAGCCGCGAAGGAGCACTTCCGCACGGGCAACTTGCCAAGCCATACAAAATCCGACTTAAAAATTTAATGGGTGCAGTATGCAGGCCAGGCAGTCCGAAGCCGAGTTAACGAGTTCCGTCACATTTGGCAAATAGCACTTGGGAAGGGCCCACCCGGGGAGTACGGTAAGGAAAATCAACCGCGGATCGGAGTCCGGGAGAGGGTCGAGACACGAGCTTAATACGCCTGAAACTCGAGGTCATCAATTGAAAATCATGCTGTGCAAAATGCAATTATGATTAAATTGATGAAACGCAATCTTGAAATAGTCAAAAATTCTAAAGTTGACAAGGAACCAGGGTCAATGATTCGTAGTTGAAGGACTATGTTAGTATTATGATTGAGAATTGAGAAGAGTCGTAGATTTGAATTAACTTATCATAAGAATAAAATTAAGAGGCAATTAATACAGTCCCGCGAAGGCAATTGATGCGAATCTTTCTCAAAATTAAGCGTTGCCAGGGAGATGGGTAGGTATTCGAACGATGAAGCATGTATTAGTGTTGAGTTTTCATGATTGGATTTAAAATTAGGCGTGAGAGCTAGAAGTTTTAAGCGTCTCTTCAAGCGGGTGAAAGGCGCGCACCGGCGGGCGATGAGCGTATTAAGTCGCCCACTCGCACGTAATGTCCAGAACTAAGTCGATGAGACGACCATCGGCCGATGTAAGAAGAACTGCAAGCGAGCCGCGTCCGTGTACGACGGCCTGAAGGCGTCAATCTGGTGAGACTCCGCGCGAAGTCCCTTTTTAGTCGCCTTTTACGACAAGCCAAGGAGGATGGAGACGTATTCTGTAACCCCCGCCTTCAGGGGAAATTCAATTCCATATTTCAAATCATAGCCCAGCAAAGAACCAGGACACGAACGTGATGAACCTGGAGTTTGAGGTTGCCGATTGACAGTCGTGCAGCGCAGGAAATGCAATTATATTTAGGTTGATAGAATGTAGTTTGCATAAAAGAGTGTGTTATAGTTCAACATTTCCAAATTAAGGACAACAGGGAGCTAGAGTTGATAATTCATAATTCATAATTATGAATCTATACTAGTGATTAGAAGTTGAGAGGGATTCGTAAATTGAGTTTTGTATTAACGTGGGAGTTGAAGCTAAGGGGCCATAAATGTAAGTTCACAAAATAGGCTGCTGATCACTATTTCAGGATTTAGGATCAGCAGAATGCTAGAAACGATGTTCGCAGAGTGAAAGGTTACATAAGAGTTATGAGAGGTTTCGTACTCTGGTTTTAGGTACATATGTGAGCTAGAAATTAGATTTAAGATTGGATAGATTCAACCGTTGATGAGCCGGTAATCTGTGTTGGTTATTTCTTTAGCTGCTTGCCCAAGCAGTTGCACAATTGAAGTTAGAGTATAATTGAGACTTCAGCAGGTCAGAGATCACCCGAACCGCGTGAGCCACTCGTTGGATGCGAAGCGCCTCATCGAGAGATGGGAGAAACATGCGGACGAGCGGCGAGCGAATTCCGCCGCCCGCTTGCGGGTGACGATAAAAACAGGTCAGTGGATCAGCCATCAGTCAACGTCCAAGGAGTGTGGCCAAGTCGCGCCCATGCACGTGAAACCCGCCGTTAGCTATAATAAGGACTTCGCGCGCGACCCCTTTTGCTTCATTTTTAACGACGTCGGGCCAAGGAAGCTGGGGACGGGTTCTACAATCCCCGCCTCCAAAGGGAGTTTAATTCAATTAATACAGTTCTCTACTTTGCTAGTTGGTCGGACAGACGAGCCATAGTGCCACAGGAGATATAAGAGATATGAAAGAAGCATTCATAGATTTAGGCTATACTTGGTTACATGAGGGTTTAGCACAACCGTTTGCATATTTCTGACAGAGAGCCCGATACTTGGTGAGCAGACGACAGCTTCCAGAAGCCATCGCCGGTTTGTAATTAACAGATAGCAAACTATGTTTGAATTAGGTTATGCAATTGTGTTTGCGTTTGACTAGTTTATAATGTATGAACCTGAAATTGAGACTAGGGTTGAGGCTGGGATTGAAATTAAAATTTCCTGGTTCAAACTTACCCTTCCTTCGGTTATTTGTGCGGGAGTGACATACCATTATGCAACCGTGGGCGGCTTGCATTGTGTGTTGCAGTTGCCCTTTCGTAAGACAGGCTCAAAGAAGGTGTCAAACTTGATTGATATGCCAAATCAGGGTTGATTAGCCGTCCAGATAAAAGGCAGCGTGAACAATGGCAGCAGTGCACGTAACCTTCCTTTGGTTCTCTCAAAACCTCATGTCACAGTTCTCATCTCGTGAGTCGGGTTGGGTAGATGTCAATTTAGATTTGGCGAGGCAGATCAGGGTGGACCAGTCGCCAAGATAAGGAGGTCCTCGATGAATGTACGTCGCAGCCACGAAATAGAACCGCAAAGCACGCTTGCAGTAAAACATTAGTGAAGCGAGCTCGTATCACTGGTACACTTCCGTAACACTTATAGAACCGCACAGATTACGGGGAGACACAAAAAGAACTCGCACACACATGCACCAAAGAAGATACCTTGCACTTAGTATCCACATAGTCGTGAGGCGCCGCGAAGCACAGCAAGGGCCGCAGAGGTCGCGAAATCGTAGGAATTACTGATGTTGCAAAACCGAAGAAAAACCGAAGAAGTTGTAGAAAATCAAGAAAAATCAAGGAATCAAAGAACGATGCAACCCCGCAGCGCCAGATGCCTGGCAGGCCACGGGACCCTCAAACGACACGTCCGACCAGCTCGGCAGCCAGCACGAGACTCTAACTTTTTTTTTGGGGGGTTAATGGAAGAGGAAAATGCATTTATGCACGCGCGGGCTACCCCCTGTTCGCACTATTCGGCTAGAGGGGACCCGGGCAGTGTGGGACATTGGTTGGAGCAAACCCAAAGAGGCAACCCAGAACGGGCAACCTGATAGCCCTACCCTAAAGGGTGGGCTCAAAAGATAGGGTCACAGCCCAGAAGGGGTGACCCGGCGGTACTCAGAAGGGGCGTCCGCGGCCTGATGCACTACCCACTAAAAACCCCTCCCCTGACGTAGGCCGCCGGAACCGTTTCATCCTTTGAGGATATCCCACATGAACACAGCGATAGCCGCAACGGCGCTTCGGCTCCCTAGCTTTCATGACGCTTTCGTCCACCCTCAATCCGCCATGCGCATATAAAGCTATAAGGGATTGAGGATCCACGCCGCTACACCTCCGATCAAACGACAGGACATTTTCAACCTGTACGATAAGGCACAGGATTTTTCTTCGACTACGACCAGGAACCGGAGGTATCCACTCAACGGTTGGCCGTGCCTGTGTTCACCTGCCTAGCACTTGCCAGGACAGGAGCTTCTTCTTCGACCACGGCCAGGACCGGGACATCTTGCCTCCTGTTGACCGTGCCATGTCTTGGTCCACCTTGTAGGATGCTGAAGATGTGCATTTTCCCTGAGGTCATCTCTCCCACCTGACCCCTGCCGGGACAGGTCATTTTTCTTCAGCACAGCCAGGTCCCGGGGCGAGTCCTTCCCCCGGTTGACTGTGCCACGTCTTCGTAGGCTGCAATCCTCGATGACCTGCTCCACGCACACTCGCATACACTCGCGCATTCTCACAAGATCTCAAGCACACAAAATAAATGATTAAGTATATTAATAAATGAAAGCTCATCCGTGTTCTGCTTCACTCCTTCAGAGCGTCCTTTTCTCACTGCAGCGCCCCAACCACGACTGTCCTCTTCGCTGTCTTCCGTCTTCACGCCCCCCTTTTATTCGCCTCTTACGACAGGCAGGGGTTACCGTGGCTGTATTCTAAACCCCCCAGCCACAGGGGTGACGAGACTCCAACCTAACCTTTTTTTCTTTTTTTTTTTTACGTGGAGGAAATCTTCGAAAGACGCCCCCAGCCCCCCTGGGGAGGAGCCGGGGGTAGTGCCGGATTTTTACCGGCTAAAACCACTACGGTGACCTGCACAGGGCTGGTAAGGGCCCCGGGACCTCTAACGAACAACACCGGGACCCCCCCACCCTTGGCGCATAGCGCCCCATCTCGGGGGAGGATCTAACCTTTGACCCTCCCCCTAAGTGCCTGCTCCACCAACGTCAGGGGCCACACCCAGCCCCGGCCACCTGCGGCCCAGCGACTCCAAATGGGAGCCGCTAGATCTGTGATGGGGGAGAGGGCAAGTCCCTCCCCCATCCAATCCCCCTGGGGGAGACCGGAGCCTCCCCCCACTACATCTGCCTTGGGGAGGAGCCAAAACTCCCCCCCAACCTATCACCCTGGGGGAGGCCGAAGCCTCCCCCCACTGCATCTACTTTGGGGGGGAAGCCGAAGCCCCCCCCCTCATCTTGTTAGGGGCGGTGGGCAGGATTATCAAGGCCCACCGCCCGTCCTCCTCAGCTCACTGTGCCGTCGGGGGGCCTCCCCCGACGGCGCCGTCTCCTACGGGCGGGGTCGGGGTCAGCTCTCTGCCGACCCCGCTCCGCCTCCTCCTTCAAGGCGATGACCTCCTCACAGAAGGAGGTCATCGCCCTCCACTGATCCTCGCCGGCGAGCATATTTCTTACCACGCTCGCCGGCGAGAGATCCACCCCCAACTCGCACTGCAGGGCGTGACGGGCCCGCGCAAACACTGGACAGTGCTCCAGTGTGTGTTGCGCGGAGTCCCGCCCCGCCCCGCAGTGATGGCATATAGTCGTCGCCGCGCTACGAATCCGGCACAGGAAGTCACCAAAGCAACCATGCCCGGTGAGCACCTGTGTGGTCCGGAAGGTGATCCGACCAAAGCCGCGGTCCCGCCATTTCTTGATGACGGGCAGAACCGCCCCGACCGCTCGCTGGCCGGCGGCGCCACTCGCGATTATCTCGCGACGCCACCGGTCCAGGGCATCCTGTCGGGCCTGGCACCTCCATTCCCGCTCGACCGCCCGCTCTGGCGGGTCTTTTCCAGCCTGGCGGAGGCCGCGCAAGCGCCAGAAAATCGTGGCGCAAGCCTCCGCCTCGTACTTGAAAGGTACGAGACCCGCCGGAGTCATCGCCGCTGCGTGGGAGATCGTGCGGTATCCCCTCACGACCCTGATGGCCATCCTCCTTTCCACTCGCCGCAGCACAGTTTGGCTGCGGCGAGACGCCATCAGGGCCTCAGCCCATATGGGCGAACCATATAGGGCCACGCTCCGCACGATCCCCGTGTAAAGGCGGCGAACCTTCTCGCTCGGCCCCCCGATATTGGGCAGCACCCGCCCAAGGGCGTTTGCTACCATGTCTAATCGGGGGGCAAGGCGGTCGAAATGCCTTTCGAAGTGCCAGTGGCTGTCCAGGTGGAGGCTAAGATACTTGAACCCTTCACCCACCTGGACCCTGGTGTCACCTACCCGGATCCAAGACTGGGGCGGCGGTGCAACCCCACGCCGAGGCGAGTAAAACCACATCGCCTCGGTCTTGTGGGGCGCTATCTGTAGCCCCAGCCTCCGGATCGCCGCTGCGAAGGCAGCCACGCCAAACTCCGCTAGACAACTGGTCCTGCCCCAGTCCCGGTCGGTGGCAAACATGTGTGTGTCGTCTGCAAAACACGTAATGCTTACACCGTCCGGGACCACGACCCGCAAAGCTGGGTTGTACCCCACATTCCACAATGGGGGCCCCAAACGGGATCCCTGGGGTACACCCTCATCGACGTCCCTCCGATAGACATGTCCGTCCCGGCCCACATACTCGATGAATCTATCCCGTAGGTAGTCCCCGATCATCCTTCTCAGTACTGGGGGCACTTCATGTTCAGCGAGTGCCCCCATTATCACCCCATGGGGCAGGGTGTTAAAGGCGTTCACTATGTCGAGTGAAACGCCCAACGCCACCCCACCCCGGGACGTGGCCGAGTCGCATTGGGAGCGCAGCGAGTCGATCGCATCGATGGTGCTGCGCCCCCGTCTAAAACCGTACTGAGATCCGGCCAGATCAGGGCCTACCCGGGATAGGTGCTCGGCGAGGCGGTCAGCTATAACGCTTTCTAAAAGCTTCCCGATCTCGTCGAGCAAAACTATGGGCCGGTACGCGGAGGGACTCTCCGCGGGCCGTCCTTCCTTTCTTAGCAGGACCAACCTTCCATGCGGAGGGAAATACACCCTCCTTAAGACAGGCGCTGAAGAGGCGTCTCAATCGCGGTCCAAGGACGCGCAGGGCCACCACCCAGGCCCGGCCGGGGACGCCGTCGGGGCCCGGAGCGGTGTTCCGAGCCCCCATGCGCCTAACGGCCTCGGCCATCTCCCCCTCTGTGACCACCATGTCGTCGGTCCATTCCACTTGGACCGGCGGGGGCCAGGGGTGGCTACCGTCGTCACGAGGAAACAACGTGTCCACCACCTGGCCCAAGAACTGGGGGTCTAGGCTCTCCGTCACGGAGGGCGCCCAGGGCCTTAGTTTGCCCATTGCCCACATATAAGGGCGCCCCCACGGATCGGCATCAAGAGAGCCGAGGAGCTCCTGCCTTGCCCGGGACTTGGCCTCCCTGATGGCCAGCTGCAGAGCTACCACTAATACATGGTAGCACCCGTACAGCTCTTCCTCCCCCGCTGGGTCGCGGTTCCTTCTCCGACGGGCCCTTTGCCACTGGCGTCGGGCGACGTTGCAGTTCTGCCGAATGTCGGCGATTTCGCCCGACCACCAGTAGGCGGCCCGTCTGGGGAGGCATTTGGCCCGGGGCATGGCGACGTCACAGATCGCCTTCATCGTGCCCCGGAACCATTTTACCTCCTCCCCTAAATCCGCGACTGGACCGACCGGTTGTTCCGGCCAGGTCACAGCGAGGGCTGTGGCCATCAGCGTGTTCCTGTCAAGCCTCTTCAGCGCCCATCTCAGCGGCGGTGGCCCGCTCGGCGGGCGACGTTCGGGATGGAAAATCCGAGGCGGATGTAGCGATGATCGCTAAGCGTCTCCGCCTCCTCCACCACCCTTCAACTCTGCACCATGCGTGCAGCCGAGGGAGTCGCGAACGATAGGTCAACTATCGACTCCCCCCGAGCGCGCACGCAGGTGCTGACCGAGCCCCGGTTCAGCAGCCGGAGCTCGAATTCCGCCGCCCACTCGAGTACCGCCTCACCCCTCGCGTCAGTCCTCGGGGACCCCCACGATTGGGCATGGGAGTTGAAATCCCCGAGGACGAGTGCCGGTCGGGGGTAGCAACAGGAGACTACATCTCCCACCCGACCTAAACACTCTTCCAACGCCGCGAGGGACCAACTGTGCGGGCAGTAGACGCCCACCACCGCGGTATCGCACCAGAGCACCGCCACAAACCCCCGCCCCCGTTCTATTAGCGTAGGGGCCGAGGCAAAGGCGGTGCCAATCACTGCCACGGAGCCGCCGTCATCCCCGAACCAGTCGTGTCTGTCCGGGACTCGATACGGCTCCGCGGCCACAGCCGGGGCGAGACACCCGGACCTCGGTGCCCTCGAACACCTCCTGAAGGCGACCGGCTAGCGCAGCCGCCCTCTCGGTGCGCTCCTCGCCCGGTATTTCGAGTACCACGCCGCCAGTGACCTCCCGGCGGGGTCGAATCTCCGATATTCCAATGGTCCGGAGATCGACCCTTTCCCGGGCGGTGGCCATCACCTCGGTGTACGTGGCCTTGGCCTCTGGGGCCAAAGTCAAGGTGACGGCCGCTGTTTTAGGCGGCCTGATTACCTTCCTCTTCGGTGCGGGGACTGAGGCAGCTGGTTTCTTGGGGGGGCCCTGGCACTCTGCTGCGTCCCTCGCAGCGCTGAGCCACCGGGTGTCGGTGGTGGCCCCTCCTTCTTCTTCTCCTGAGCCCTCTTGGCCTTGCGGCCGACCACTGTGGCCCAACTTTCCCCCTGAGAGACAAGGCGGGTCTCCTCCTGGATGCCCCGCATCCTCGCCTCCAGGGTGGACTCCCTCTTCACCTGGGGAGGCTGGCCTCTCCCCACCTGCTGGCCCTTGCCGCTGGTTGTACAGGACCGGGGGATGACCTTAGCACACGCAGCCACTTCCCTCTTCTTCTTAATGGGCGGGACTTCCTTGCCCCCTCTGGACTGCAGAGCCCCCATAAACTCTGCCCTGAGGGAGGGGACCTGCTGCATGAGGGCACCAAGGCACACCCTGATGTCCCCCCCTTCGGGGTCGATCGCCTCCACCCGGGAAATCCTGGGCATAGCCTTGGATGGAGCAGGGGCAGCCCTCTTGGCACGGATGGGGGCGGGCGACGCCACCTCCATCCAGGAGGGACCAGCCACTGGGTCTGGCATAGCCATCTCCTGTTCCGGCCTCCTCTTCTTGATTCCTCCCTGCTCCGCCAGGGGGGAGGCCGGTCTAGCCGCCTTTTCGGCGCGGGCGGGGGCAACGAAGATGGGGGCCTCAACCGCCAGCAGGCGACCCCGCACTTCCGCCAGCTCGTTGGTCAGGGTGAGCAGCTGCTCACCCTGTTTGCTGATCTGCTCCTCTCGCTGGCGGAGCTGAAGCCTCAATCGTGCCAACTCCTCCTCTCCGCTGTTCGGCGCCGTTCTCATGGCCATCTCCACGTTGATGGCCATTATACGCCGGGCAGCCAGCCGCAGGGACCTCTGAAAGGTCCCTTTGAGCCCTTTGGACACGGACGCAACCCTCTCCACATCCGCAGTCAGCTCGAGTGTCTGCGCTGCCAGAGCCGTCATAGGCTCGTAGCGGAGCTCCAACTCGAGCTGCTCCTGCTCCGGCAGGGGAATGCTGCTCTTACTTGGGGCGGGTGGAGGGAGAGAGCGGTCCAGCACCCTCTCCTCATCCGACATGAGGCCAGCATAGTTGACGGCGGTCGACGGCCTTCCTCTCCTCGACGATCTGTCCAGCGAGGTAGCGGACGCGTACGACTCATCAGAATCATCCCCGCTGTCAGTGCGGGCAGAAGATACCCTCCCCGATGCCGAGGACCTCTTTCTTCCACGGGAGTGCGAGCCTCCCCTTTTCGCCCTCTGGGGGCGGGGTGCGGCGAACAAGTTCGCGTTACCCTCGGTGCTAACCTGCACCGCCTGCTCTCTATCCGTATCCGTGTGCGTAGCCGCTTCCGTCATAGTAACATCCCATCCAATTTGTTTTTTGTTTTGTTTAACGTCTTCCATAATGTTCCCACGAGTGGGTCGGGCCGTGGGTCCACCCGGGCAGAGCCGCCTTACCCGGGTAAGGCTGAGTACACCCGGGGGTCGCCAGGTACCCCGGGGATGGCCGCTAGGGACTGATGCACCCATCAGCCATGCTCGGCGATTACTCCGGGCACGCCCTCCTCGCCGCGCGCCGCAGCTTGGGGCTAGGAATTTTTTATAGAGGTTGTCATCCTCGCGGGCCGGCCAATGAAGGCAAGCTCCCCGTTCCAGCGAGACGGGACCACTGGGTTACGGTGTAATTGCTTGGGCACTCCGGGTTCGCTACCCGCACCAAACCGCCACGCAGCCTGGCCCCTGGAGAACTCAACGACGCTGCAGCCGCCTTTTCGCCTCTCCGACCCAGGCCTTACCGGCAAGGGAGGCCCTGCCAGGATCCGTAGATCCCACCGGCATCGCCTCGGGTCATCTGCGAGGCTACTTCGACAGCAGCAAGCGCCCCCCTTTCAGTCGCCTTGTGCGACAGGCAGGGGTTACCGTGTCTGTATTCTATCCCCCAGTCACAGGGGAGGTTTTGATGGGATTTCCTTCCCTTGGTGTTTGGTCCGCGGGAGCTATTTAATTTCACTCCTACCCTCCATGCACTCCGAAAAGTGCATGGCGAGCAATCCCCTATCCGCCACCTGGGGACGCACCACGTCGGTGTATCACCTCCCCGCCCAGCCAGTACACTTGACCAGGTCCGTGGACTCCAACCTAACCTAACCTAACCTAACCTAACCTAACACAACCTAACCTTTTTTTCGTGGGGAAATCTTGCATAAGATCCCCCGCGCCCCTGGGGGAGGGCAGCGGGGGCGTGTCTGATTCCTACTGACTAAAACACCATGGCGACCTCCTCTGGCGTATGGCAGAGGCTCCAGGACCTGATTACTATAACTCCGGAGCCTCCCCCGCCGTGCGCTGAAGGCGCACCTCACCGGGGATGTAACAACTCCCCCAGCCGGCACCAGTGGTCGCACGCGGTGCCGGCTCCATCGCGGGAGAACTGCGTGCAATGGCGGCCGGGCCCCCCAGCCCGTACCGCCTGCAGTCCCCGCGCCACGATCTCCTCACAGGCTACGGGGAGGAGCAACCCCCCGCCCGCCCCCGAGAAAGATCAGGCGCAGCACTTCGCTCCGCCGGCTACACCCCGGGTCCGCGTGCAATGGCGCCCAAACAGGGCCGCTGCGGCCCGCCTAGTCGTCCCCCTGTGGGCTGCGGTGAGCCGTGGCCGGGCACCCTCCAGGGGGACTCCCTCGGCTCCGCTGCACCCCCCCTGCGGGGGCCAGCGCCACTCCCAACGTGGGAGGGCAATCGCCACTCTTCGGCCGGAGTCACCCGGCCCCCCCGAGGCGGACGGAGAGGGGCCCCCTATTGAGAACGGTTTCACCACCCGCATGCCCCCGAGTCCGACCGGGGTCCGGGCTCATTTCGTCCGGGGCGGGAGGGTACACCGCGACCCCTCCCACCCCCTCAAGAAACGGCCCCCGTAAAATCTCCCCAGGAAACGAGAGGGCACACGGGCCCTCCACGGCGGCGGATCCTGGCGACGTCGTCGCTTCCCACGTCCGCGACCTCACCGAGCGGGATCATACCTTTCACGATCCCGCTCGGACCTCTCCTTGAGGGCCATGACCTCCTCGCAGAAGGTGGTCACGGCCCTCCATTATGTCTCGCCAGCAAGCATCTGTCTCACGACGCCTGCCGGCGAGAGATCCTCCCCTATTTCTGCTGTCAGGGCGTGGCGGGCCACCGCAAACTTCGGGCACTCCGCCAGCGTGTGTTGTGCGGTGTCCCGCGCCGCCCCGCAGAGCCAACAGTGGGGGGTCCATTCCCTGTTCCTCCGGCACAGGAACTCCCCGAACACCCCGTGTGCGGAGAGCACCTGCGTGACCCGGAACGACAGGCCGCCGTGGCCGCGGTCCCGCCACTCCGATATCATCGGCAGGACAGCCCCGACGGCACGGCTTCCGGCGGCAGCCCCCTCTGCTAGGGATCTCTGCCACCTTTCCGCCGCGACCAGTCGGGCGTGGCTCCGGTGTTCCTCGATCGTCGGCCCCGGCGGGTCTTCCTCGGCCTGACGGAGGGCTCGCGAATACCAGTATGTACTGGATTCGACTACCGCCTGGTACCGGAGTGGGATGAGAACCGCCAGGACAATCGTCCCCTCGTAGGGGGTCGTGCAGTAGCCCCGCACGATCCTGATGGCCAGCCGGCGCTCCACCCGCCGCAACAGAGTGCAGCTGTGCCTGCTGACCGCCAGATCGCCGGCCCATACAGGAGCCCCGTTTAGGGGCTTCTTCTGCACAGCTGCGCTGGAAGTGGCATTTACAGCTTAGAATAGTGCAGAGTTACCTCAAAGAAAGGGGCCACGGTGTTTCTGCATCTTTATAACGTGTGTACGTGTACGAATTTCGCACTTCAAACTCGTACGAATATCTCGGTCGGTAACATGGATCGATAATCTCGTCTTCACCAAATACGTAAAAGTAATCGCTGCTGCGCTGTCTAACCACCGATCCGAGCGCTCGCCAATATTAAAACTCCTAAATTCGAACCGTTACGGCATTAATGCGAACGCAATTGAGAGAGCGATTATCCAGCGACAGCAACGACCAAGAGCTTTATCTTTACTCGAGTTGAGAGCATTTTTAATTTCAATTCAGTGCCTTGCACCGCGAAGTCTGTGAATCGTGTACTCACAAATTAAAACACAAGTGTGATTGTTGTAGTGCTTAATTCACGACTCGTTGTGTAAAAATTATAAGTTATACACAATTAGTGACCGCTAAGCTGTGCCGTTCATGTCCTCCTCGACGCCCACATCTTTGAAAAGACGGAATCCACGCCTTTTCCGAAAAATCTAATTCTCGCCGAGAACACATTATTTCTAATGTGGATGTAGTAATAATGATAATGTTGTTAAATGTACACTGATCTGTAGGAAGGTATCAGTATATTACATTATATCTAATGTAGATATACCAATAACGATTTTGTTATTAAATGTATATTACATATCTAGTGCAGATATAGTAATAATGATATTGTTATTAAATGTGTATTACATATGTAATGCAGATAGAGTAATAACGATATTGTTATTAAATGTTCCTTGATCTGTAGGAAGGTATCAAGATATTACATTACATCTAATGTAGATACAGTAATGATGATGTTGTTATTTAATGTATATTACATACCTAATGCACACATAGTAATAATGATATTGTTATTAAATGTACATTGATCTGTACGAAGGAAACAGTATATTACATTATTTCTAATGTAGATGTAGTAATAATGATTTTGTTATTAAATGTATATTACATATCTAATGCAGATACAGTAATAATGATATGGTTATTTAATGTATATTTCATATCTTATGCACATATAGTAATAATGATATTGTTATTAAATCTACATAGATCTGTATGCAGGAATCAGTATATTACATTATTTCAAATGTAGATATAGTAATAATGATATTGTTGTTAAGTGTATATTACATATCTAATGCAGATATAGTAATAATGACATTATTACTAAATGTGCATTGATCTGTAGGAAGGTATCAGTATATTATATTGTATCTATTGTGGATATAGTAATAGTGATGTTGTTATTAAATGTACATTGATCTGTAGGAGGGGATCAGTATATTACATTATATCTAATGAAGATATTGTAGTAATGATATTGTTATTAAATGTATATTACATATCTAACGCAGATATAGTAATAATTATATTGTTATTAAATGTATTATACATTGATCTGTATGAAGTAATCAGTATATTACATTATTTCTAACGTAGATATAGTAATAGTGATATATTTATCTTTATATATATATTTCTTCTGTGCGTGTGTATGTACCTGAACTCCTCCTAAACATTTCTTGATCAGACGCGCAGTTTTCGAGATATATCGAGATATTTAAAAGTTCCAAAGCCGCACCAACATTATAAGGATGAAGAAACACTGTGGACCCTTTCTCTGAGGTAACTCTGCACTATTCTAAGCTGTATTCACTATTCCGAGCTGTAAATGCCACTTCCAGCGCAGCTGTGCGGAAGAAGAACAAGAAGAAGAACAAATATCTCGGAATATGTGCGTGACGCCCCTTTCCTTGAGGTAAATCTGCAAATATCTTTGGAAACGGTGCGAGATATGGCAAAATGTTAAGAGGCCATTTTTGTAGGAAATTAAATTTCCTACTATTTATGTTCTATCACATTTTTTGATCAGATGCGTAGTTTTCGAGATGTATCGAGATGTTTAAAAGTTCCGTTATTACTATATCTTCCTTAGAAATAATGTAATATACTGATTGCTTCGTACAGATGAATGTACATTTAATAATAATATCATTATTACTATATGTCGCATTAGTTATGTAATATACAATTAATAACAATATCATTATTACATATCTGAATTAGATATGTAATATACATTTAATAACAATATCATTATTACTATGTGTGCATTAGATATGTAATATACATTAAATGACAACATCATTATTACTTTATCTACATTAGATGTAATGTAACATCTTGATACCTTCCTACAGATCAAGGATCATTTAATAACAATATCGTTATTACTCTATCTGCATTACATATGTAATACACATTTAATAACAATATCATTATTACTATATCTGCATTAGATATGTAATATACATTTAATAATAATATCGTTATTAGTATATCTACATTCGGTATAATGTAATATACTGGTTCGTTACTACAGATCAATGTACATTTAATAACAATATCATTATTAGTATATCTACATTAGGTATAATGTAATATACTGATACCTTCCTACAGATCAGTGTACATTTAATAACAGTATCATTATTACTATATCCACATTAGAAATAATGTGTTCTCGGCGTGTTTCTGAAATTTGCGTGGTCCGAGCGGGCAGAATGGGAATACGCAACTTGTAGCGAATACTGAGGTTATTCACAAACTATATACAAGCGTGTTCAGCGTGTTCACATATATCACTCCAAACGAATATACAATATTTACAAGAACAATGAAGCGTGGTCTGCGAATTTCTATTTACACGTTTAATCACTTTCCAATAACTATCGGAACGAAAGTAACGCGTGGACAGTGAAATTGCCTAAGCAGCGTGGTCGGAGAAACAATTAAAAACGCGAGGACTGGAAAAGGCTTGATCCAAAGCGAGAGCAGCGTACACGTGTTTACTCCACGAGCGATCGATCAAGAAGAAGGAAATCAATCATGGCGTCGATCGTGCCGGTTCTGCGTGGAGAGGGGACCGCGTGGACAACGTGGGCCCGAGAGGTGCTGCCGCTATCGGTAACGACGCACCAACGAAGTATTTTCGTTGCCAACTTCGCCGTTCGGCGCAGAATTGGGGAATTTCGCCAACACGGCGAGAATTAGAATTTTCGGAAAAGGCGTGGATTCCGTCTTTTCAAAGACGTGGGCGTCGAGGAGAAGATGAACGACACAGCTTAGCGGTCACTCATTGTGTATAACTTATAATCTTTACACAATGAGCGGGGAATTAAGCACTACAAAAAGCACACTTGTGTTTTAATTTGGGATTACAGGATTCACAGACTTCGCGTTGCAAGTCACTGAATTGAAATTAAAAATGCTCTAAACTTGAGTAAAGATAAAGCTCTTGGTCGTTGCTGTCGCTTGATAATCGCTCTTTGAATTGCTTTCGCATTAATGCCGTAACTGTTCGAATTTCGGAGTTTTAATATTGGCGAGCGCTCGGATCGGTGGTTAGACAGCGCAGCAGCGATTACTTTTACGTATTTGGTGAAGACGGGATTATCGATCCATGTTACCGACCGAGATATTCGTACGAGTTTGAAATGCGAAATTCGTACACGTACACACGTTATAAAGATGCAGAAACACCGTGGCCCCTTTCTTTGAGGTGACTCTGCACTATTCTAAGCTGTATTCACTATAGCGAGCTGTAAATGTCACTTCCAGCGCAGCTGTGGAGAAGAAGAACAAGAAGAAGAAGAAATATCTCGGAATATGTGCGTGACGCCCCTTTCCTTGAGGTAAATCTGCAAATATCTCGGAAACGGTGCAAGCTATGGCAAAATGATAAGAGAACTTTTTTGTAGGACATTAAGTTTCCTACTATTTATGTTGTATGACATTTTTTGATCAGATGCGTAGTTTTCGAGATCTATCGAGATATTTAAAAGTTCCGAAGCCGCACCAACATCATAAGTAAGAAGAAACACTGTGGCCCCTTTCTTTGAGGTAACTCTGCACTATTCTAAGCTGTATTCACAATTCCCAGCTGTACATGCCACTTCCAGCGCAGCTGTGCAGGAGAAGAACAAAAAGAAGAAGAAATATCTCGGAATAAGTGCGTGACGCCCCTTTCCTTGATGTAAATCTGCAAATATTTAGCTGCGCTGGAAGTGGCATTTACAGCTGGGAATAGCGAATACAGCTTAGAATAGTGCCTAGTTACCTCAGATAAAGGGGCCACAGTGTTTCTTCATCCTTATAATGTTGGTGCGACTTCGGAACTTTTAAATATCTCGATATATCTGGAAAACTACGCATTTGATCAAAAAATGTCATAGAACATAAATAGTAGGAAATTTAATTTCCTACAAAAAAGGTCTGTTAACAATTTGCCATACCTTGCACCGTTCCGAGATATTCGCAGATTTACCTCAAGGAAAGGGGCTTCACGCACATATTCCGAGATATTTCTTCTTCTTCTTGTTCTCCTTCTGCACAGCTGCGCTCGAAGTGGCATTTACAGCTGGGAATAGTGAATACAGCTTAGAATAGTGCAGAGTTACCTCAAAGAAAGGGACCACAGTGTTTCTTCTTCCTTACCTAATCGGTAAGACGTTCGTTTTGAACGGCTGTTTATTGTCGTTTGGAGCGACGACGCTGGCCGATTGTGTTGTCTTGCAAGGCCTCAATATGGATCTCTCTTCTTTTCTCTGAATCGATGCATGGTGCCCAGTTGCCTGGTTGTTGGAAAGTCCCTGTACGAGTGTGCATACAAGCCTGTTTATTTACGGCCGGATTTGCGCGCGTGTCGGAAACTTGGGTGCTTGCGAGGCGTGCTTTGATTTATCCTTATACATCTTTCGGTGTAAATTTTTATTCCTTTTGCATTTGTATGGACGCAGTCGGTTACAATTTACAATTTGCAATTTACAATTTGCAATCTATGTGTTCAAAAGTGTTCGAGATTGTAAGGAGGTCTTGAGCTTGCGATTGAGAACCGGTTCGGAATGTAGGATCGGCAGTGAGACGGCAATTGAAAATGAATGCACTTGAGATTGCACAAAACAAACAATGTATATTTACAGGCACAAATTCTATGTACTATGTACAGTATTTACAATAAATTGTGCGTTGCACAAATTTATGATGATCGTAGATCGTGAAGATCCACCCGCGTCGCGGAGAATTTGCGATTGAGATTGGACTGTATTAAAACCACGTGTTGGTTCAACACGTGGTCACCACGAAATTCTACTAATTTCGTGGATTTGCACAAGCTAGATTAACCGCGAGTTCGCGTTGGTCGTCGGCACAGAATCCGCGTTGCGATGCTGAGTTCTTTAGAATCGAAATTCGTTAATTGCACTAGAAATTTTTGGAATCAGTACTGCACGTGATTACCGTAACGATACAAAACCGTAATGGCCGAACCACCGGCTTGGTCGTAGCAATAGCCGTTGGCTTCTTCGCGGTGACGTCAAGCTCGGTGATTGGTCAGCCTGACCGGCATCCAAGGTGGCTGCCGGTCGCGCTGAAGAGTGCTGCCGCGGTTCGTGTGGCGACGGTTGAAATCAACGCATTTTCGAACACTATGACTTATAACCGTATAATCTATAATTTATAAAGTAGGGGGGATTGAGCCAATAAGGCCTACGGTTATATTTAGTTGGAATATAACTCATTTGCTGTATTTATTATTTTACATTATATTACATTTCATTACATTACATTACATTATGTCGGCTATGTATGTCAGTTATGTTGGTTACGTATCTTGCGCGTTACACACTTTCTGTAGTTCCCATTTTGTGAATATCCTTAGCTGTTTTACCTGCATTCAGTTTACTTACATTCATTCATTTATTATTCATTCATTCCTTCATTTTGATGTTGATTGATTAAAGCTATACATTGATCTGATTCGATTTTTCTTGATTTATTGATTCATTTCTGCTTCATATTTCATTTCTGCTAGTTACCTGTTACCATGATTTATTCTAGTTTCATTGATTTATTATTTTATTTTACTAACTAATATTATTTGACCGAGAGTTGTTTTTATTGGGCTCACGGGACTTTCCTGATCGCATGCGTTGTTGACGTTGTTTGACTTTACTGGTTGATTTTGTCTAAGTAAATGTTTTATTCTATTTATTTATTCGGCCCTTCGTTCTGTGGCGATTCCTGATTCCGTTGATTCTGTTGTTCTGTTGTTCTGTTGTTTTGTATAATCTGTTTTCTGCGGCGCGATATGTAGTAATACGGTGTGTCCTGCAATCTGCGCAATCTGTGGATCTTATTCGGGTTGATTCATTTGATTTCATTTTATTTTTCCTTATTGTTTGTAATTTGTAATTTATATGTAATTTATATTTATTTCATTCCACCCTATTACAAACGTATGATTCATATTTATATATAATAAATAACCGTAGTATTGATTTTACTAACTGATTTATCCTCCATCTTGATCTGTCTGGAAGCTTGATTTGATGTTCGTGTGCTTTATACCTTCGTGAAAGTACTGTATATCAGACTTATCTTTGATGATAAGTTTGATGGTAAGTATGAATTCCTAGGATTGCGCGGCTGCACGATGGATGGTTTTGCAGTCGATAACTGCGTGTACCGGGTAACTGGCGCGCGGTAGGTAATTGCTGCGCGGCAGATAATTGGTCTGTGGATAACCGTTACGGAACCGTTACGGAGCGAGCGGCCGAGTATTATGTGGTGGATGGAATATTTGCGGTTGGTAATATCTCTGGTGCTGCGGTTGGTTACCGACTAGGGATAGCTTTACGGCTTATCATCGGGCAATATTGCATGCTTTACTTATTACGATGCGTTTTGCTATCGTTATCTTTCGTAGGTACCTTATTTCTGGTTTTCATCGCTGTGATTTATTGAAAGTTGTTGAAGTATTTTCGCTTTTATTTCCGCTTTTCGCTTTCGAACGCTGATATATTCTGTATAATTAGTTGATTAATTTGATGATTTGGTGGTTGATTTGATGGTCGATAATCATTATGGTATGGACTAGGGAATTCGAACACTAGGTATCTATGTCGTTTATGGTTTATGGTCGCGCTCTTTATTTTACTTCGCCCGGTTTCCTATCTTAGTTGACGTTGACATGGTCATCGGTCATCTATGATGTGATGTGATACGAAGTGTTAAGTGATAAGTGTCAATTGAACTGAATTAATTAATTAATTGATTTGAATTTATTGAAATTATTGAATTTTGAATTTTCTAATTTAAATGTTGTATTTATTCGTGCGGATGTGATTGCTGTGACAGTGCGCGTACTAATGTGCTACGCTCGGAGGTATTGTATTGTAGTGTAATTGCAGTGTATTTGTTAATGTGGTATCATTAGCTCCGTTTTGTGCATTTTATGCATTCGGTGCATTTATATTACTTACTATTATATATTATATATTATATGCTGTATTATGTTACATTGTATTATGTTATAATATTGTATTACAGTATTGTTATTGTATTGTATTATACCATGATCATATTGTATTATTTTATTTCTGTTATTAATGTTATTACATCCAAGCTACGTTCAATCTACGTTCAATTGCGTTCAGCCTGCGTTCAATCTGTGACCATTTTAGGCATTGAATATATTATATGTTATATTATAATATTATTATTTTAGACCTTGGATTGTGTCCAGTTATTCAGCTATATTAGTTAGCTATGTTAGGCTATACTTAACCAGTATTCTGTATTAAATTGTATTGTATTGCATTATTATTATATAACTTCCTAACTTTCTATTCCATTATATTATTATAATTGAGTAAGTAAATGTACACAGTAATTAACAATGGCATATGGCATATCGAATTGCATTGAATTAAATTACTTGATACAGATTATTAATATGTGTCTGCTTTATTTTACCTGCTGTGATTATAGCTGTGGTTATATCTGTGGTGATTATATATGCGATTATATTTGCGGTTATATTTATTTGACTTAGTTTAATGGGTCTTGTATTATGGAATTTAGAAGAGTCTATCTGGATTCGATGAATTAATGAGTTTATATCATATGCGTATATTGCGTTTATAATCCCTTTGCATATTTTAAGGCTGGGTTTGATTCTGATTCTGGTTTCTTGTTTCTTAGTTCTTAGCTCCTTAGTTCCTCTTGTAGTATCATGCATTGTTTCTAAGCTTTCGAGGGTTGTTTGGGCTCCCAGGCATTGTCAATTAATTGTAGACTACAAGATGTATCATATATCCTTTGGCAATTTAGATATGAATGACGTGTAACGACATTGGTTTATTGATTTATTGGTTTATTGTTCGCCGTTCATTATTCACTATCCTTATTCTTTTCTTATTTTTATTGTTGGTCACTTGCCATGTTTCAGTGACTTCTTCTTCAATTGAGTGTTACGTTTTACGTTCCATGTTCCTATAGTATTATTCACTGCTCTTTTGTAGCTCTTCGTACCCCCCCCCCCCCCCCCCCTCAGGATAATGTTTTGCATACTATGTTTAATTCAATTCTAGTGCAGCTGTGACAGTTGTGAATCTGTGTATGTTGAATACTTACGGTACTTTATGCAATCTTTTGTACATTAATTACCCTTTCTTAATTACAATTCTGATTCTGATTTTGATTTTGATTTGGAAAGTGTTAGTTCAGTATTGGTTAATACGGCTGGTGCTCAGGGAGGCATACGCTGCAATAGTCTGCCCTGCATGATACAATGTCTTTATGGTTTTCTATACATACATATATGCGTTATGGTTCCTTAAATTCTTTGAATTTCTTGACCGTGGATCTCATATGACTTTCTTATAGGAGTGTCTGGCTTGGTTTAGCACCTATATGCATTTTCTATTAATTGGTATTAAAGGGGATTTAATGGAACTGCATCATTTAAACTGACTATGGTATGAGGAGTTTAATTAATTATCTACATCGGTATACTTATTAAATTGATTATATTTGGAGTGTTTTCGTTACATATTATATATACACATATGTTCATAGTAATTTTGATCTATTGTAGTGTAGTTTAGTTTTCTTGCGACGACAGCCGCGGATCGGCGTCGCGCATCGCGGACCCCCACCGCGGCGGCCTCCCCACTCCCACGAGCGAGGCTATAAGTATGATCGATCGACGCGTGGATCGATGAGTTGCCTCGGGGCCTCGGCCCCGAGCAGACCTCCCAGGAGGTCGGACCGGAGCACCGGCAGACTCGGCGTTGCGGTTTGTCCCGACGGCGAGTTCACCGGCAGTCGGCTCGTGACGTACGTCACGAGCTGGCAGCTCCCAATCGGTCCAGCAGCCGTAGGCGCCTAGCTTCGTCAGTCCCGAGGTTTGACCCAGGATGACCAAACTAGTGCGCGCCCGTAACATCCGCCGGTTTGTCCGCGGGGTTCCAGGCGCTAGCTTACACGGCACCGCATCCGGCCTATGGCAACCGATTCCGTCCCGTCCCGAGGTTTGACCCAGGGCGAGCCAGGATTGGTCGTCGCCTCGTTCACTGCTAGGTTTGACCACGGTGTACGAGAAGACAGCCGCATCAGGCAAGCGGGCAGCAACTCCACCGCAGCGCGAAACACCGCAGCGCGAATTTCAAATAAAGACCGGCGGCCCGAACGGGCCATCCCCGCTCCTAGCCTCCAGCGACTCCGCGTTTCCTGCGTACACCGAACAGCGCGTTTCTCTCTCTCG
>NW_025791102.1:0-68849 GCF_907164935.1 Osmia bicornis bicornis
AGCAGACACATATTAATAATCTGT
Source organism: Osmia bicornis bicornis (assembly GCF_907164935.1). Classification (NCBI taxonomy): domain Eukaryota; kingdom Metazoa; phylum Arthropoda; class Insecta; order Hymenoptera; family Megachilidae; genus Osmia; species Osmia bicornis. The sequence goes on from NW_025791102.1 coordinate 25, forward strand.
ATCAAGTAATTTAATTCAATGCAATTCGATATGCCATATGCCATTGTTAATTACTGTGTACATTTACTTACTCAATTATAATAATATAATGGAATAGAAAGTTAGGAAGTTATATAATAATAATGCAATACAATACAACTTAATACAGAATACTGGTTAAGTATAGCCTAACATAGCTAACTAATATAGCTGAATAACTGGACACAATCCAAGGTCTAAAATAATAATATTATAATATAGCATATAATATATTCAATGCCTAAAATGGTCACAGATTGAACGCAGGCTGAACGCAATCGAACGTAGATTGAACGTAGCTTGGATGTAATAACATTAATAACAGAAATAAAATAATACAATATGATCATGGTATAATACAATACAATGACAATACTGTAATACAATATTATAACATAATACAATATAACATAATATAATATAACACAATACAGCATATAATACATAATATATAATAGTACGTAATATAAATGCACCGAATGCATAAAATGCACAAAACGGAGCTAATCATACCACATTAACAAATACACTGCAATTACACTACAATACAATACCTCCGAGCGTAGCACATTAGTACGCGCACTGTCACAGCAATCACAGCCGCACGAATAAATACAAAATTTAAATTAGAAAATTCAAAATTCAATAATTTCAATAAATTCAAATCAATTAATTAATTAATTCAGTTCAATTGACACTTATCACTTAACACTTCGTATCACATCACATCATAGATGACCGATGACCATGTCAACGTCTACTAAGATAGGAAACCGGGCGAAGTAAAATAAAGAGCGCGACTATAAACCATAAAGGACATAGATACCTAGTGTTCGAATTCCCTAGTCCATACCATAATGATTATCGACCATCAAATTAACCACCAAATCATCAAATTAATCAACTAATTATACAGAATGTATAAACGTTCGAAAGCGAAAAGCGGAAATAAAAGCGAAAATACTTCAACAACTTTCAATAAATCACAGCGATGAAAACCAGAAGTAAGGTACCTACGAAAGATAACGATAATAAAACGCATCGTAATAAGTAAAGCATGCAATATTGCCCGAAGATAAGCCGTAAAGCTATCCCTAGTCGGTAACCAACCGCATCACCAGAGATATTACCAACCGCAAATATTCCATCCACCACATAATACTCGGCCGCTCGCTCCGTAACGGTTCCGAAAACGGTTATCCACAAACCAATTATCTGCCGCGCAGCAATTACCTACCGCGCGCCAGTTACCCGGTACACACAGTTATCGACTGCAAAACCATCCATCGTGCAGCCGCGCAATCCTAGGAATCCATACTTACCATCAAACTTATCATCAAAGATAAGTCTGATATACAGAACTTTCACGAAGGTATAAAGCACACGAACATCAAATCAAGCTTCCAGACAGATCAAGATGGAGGATAAATCAGTTAGTAAAATCAATACTACGGTTATTTATTATACATAAATATGAATCATACGTTTGTAATAGGGTGGACTGAAATAAATATAAATTACATATAAATTACAAATTACAAACAATAAGGAAAAATAAAATGAAATCAAATGAATCAACCCGAATAAGATCCACAGATTGCAGAGATTGCAGGACACACCGAATTACCACATATCGCGCCGCAGAAAACAGATTATACAAAACAACAGAACAACAGAACAACAGAATCAACGGAATCAGGAATCGCCACAGAACGAAGGGCCGAATAAATAAATAGAATAAAACATTTAACTTAGACAAAATCAACCAGTAAAGTCAAACAACGTCAACAACGCATGCGATCAGAAAAGTCCCGTAAGCCCAATAAAAACAACTCTCGGTCAAATAATATTAGTTAGTAAAATAAAATAATAAATCAATGAAACTAGAATAAATCATGGTAACAGGTAACTAGCAGAAATGAAATATGAAGCAGAAATGAATCAATAAATCAAGAAAAATCGAATCAGATCAATGTATAGCTTTAATCAATCAACATCAAAATGAAGGAATGAATGAATAATAAATGAATGAATGTAAGTAAACTGAATGCAGGTAAAACAACTAAGGATATTCACAAAATGGGAACTACAGAAAGTGTGTAACGCGCAAGATACGTAACCAACATAACTGACATACATAGCCGACATAATGTAATGTAATGTAATGAAATGTAATATAATGTAAAATAATAAACACAGCAAATGAGTTATATTCCAACTAAATATAACCGTAGGCCTTATTGGCTCAATCCCCCCTACTTTATAAATAATAGATTATACGGTTATAAGTCATAGTGTTCGAAAATGCGTTGATTTCAACCGTCGCCACACGAACCGCGGCAGCACTCTTCAGCGCGACCGGCAGCCACCTTGGATGCCGGTCAGGCTGACCAATCACCGAGCTTGACGTCACCGCGAAGAAACCAACGGCTATTGCTACGACCAAGCCGGTGGTTCGGCCATTACGGTTTTGTATCGTTACGGTAATCACGTGCAGTACTGATTCCAAAAATTTCTAGTGCAATTAACGAATTTCGATTCTAAAGAACTCAGCATCGCAACGCGAATTCTGTGCCGACGACCAACGCGAACTCGCGGTTAATCTAGCTTGTGCAAATCCACGAAATTAGTAGAATTTCTCAATCGCAAATTCTCCGCGACGCGGGTGAATCTTCACGATCTACGATCATCATAAATTTGTGCAACGCACAATTTATTGTAAATACTGTACATAGTGTATTTGTGCCTGTAAATATACATTGTTTGTTTTGTGCAATCTCAAGTGCATTCATTTTCAATTGCCGTCTCACTGCCGATCCTACATTCCGAACCGGTTCTCAATCGCAAGCTCAAGACCTCCTTACAATCTCGAACACTTTTGAACACATAGATTGCGACTTGTAAATTGCAAATTGAAAATTGTAACCGATTGCGTCCATACAAATGCAAACGGAATAAAAATTTACACCGAAAGATATATAAGGATAAATCAAAGCACGCCTCGCAAGCACCCAAGTTTCCGACACGCGCGCAAATCCGGCCGTAAATAAACAGGCTTGTATGCACACTCGTACAGGGACTTTCCAACAACCAGGCAACTGGGCACCATGCGTCGATTCAGAGAAAAAAAGAGAGATCCATATTGGGGCCTTGCAAGACAACACAATCGACCAGCGTCGTCGCTCCAAACGACAATAAACAGCCGTTCAAAACGAACGTCTTACCGATTAGGTAAGGAAGAAGAAACACTGTGGCCCCTTTCTTTGAGGTAACTCTGCACTATTCTAAGCTGTATTCACAATTCCCAGCTGTAAATGCCACTTCGAGCGCAGCTGTGCAGAAGAAGAACAAGAAGAAGAAGAAATATCTCGGAATATGTGCGTGACGCCCCTTTCCTTGAGGTGAATCTGCAAATATCTCGGAAACAGTGCAAGCTACGGCAAAATGTTTAGAGACCTTTTGTGTAGGAAATTAAATTTCCTACTATTTATGCTCTACGACATTTTTTGAGCAGATGCGTAGTTTGCGAGATATATCGAGATATTTAATAGTTCCGAAGCCGTACCAACATTATAAGGAAGAAGAAACACTGTGGCCCCATTCTTTGAGGTAACTCTGCACTATTCTAAGCTGCATTCACCATTCTGAGCTGTAGATGCCACTTCCAGCGCAGCTAAATATTTGCAGATTTACATCAAGGAAAGGGGAGTCACGCACCTATTCCGAGATATTTCTTCTTCTTCTTGACCTTCTTCTGGACAGCTGCGCTGGATGTGGCATTTACTGCTCGGAATAGTGAATAAAGCTTAGAATAGTGCAGAGTTACCTCAAAGAAACGGGCGACAGTGTTTCTTCTTGCTTATAATGTTAGTACGGCTTCCGAACTTTTAAATACCTCGATATACCTCAAAAACTACGCATCTGATCAAAAAATGTCATAGAAGGTAAATAGTAGAAAACTTAATTTCCTACAAAAAAGGTCTCTTAACATTTTGCCATATCGCGCACCGTTTCCGAGATATTTGCAGATTTACCTCAAGGAAAGGGGCCTCACATACTTATTCCGAGATATTTCTTCTTCTTCTTGTTCTTCTTCTGCTCAGCTGCGCTGGTAGTGGCATTTACACCTCGGAATAGTGAATACAGCTTAGAATAGTGCAGAGTTACCTCAAAGAAAGGGGCCACAGTGTTTCTTCTTCCTTATGATGTTGGTGCGGCTTCGGATCTTTTAAATATCTCGATATATCTCAAAAACTGTCATAGAACATAAATAGTAGGAAACTTAATGTCCTACAAAAAAGTTCTTTTATCGTTTGGCCATAGATCGCACCGTTTCCGAGATATTTGCAGATTCAAGTCAAGGAAATGGGCGTCACGCACATATTCCGAGATATTTCTTCTTCTTTTTGTTCTTCTTCTGCACAGCTGCGCTTGAAGTGGCATGTACAGCTGGGAATTGTGAATACAGCTTAGAATAGTGCAGAGTTACCTCAAAGAAAGGGGCCACAGTGTTTCTTCTTCCTTATGATGTTGGTGCGGCTTCGGAACTTTTAAATATCTCGATATATCTCAAAAACTGCGCATCTGATCAAAAAATGTCATACAACATAAATAGTAGAAAACTTAATGTCCTACAAAAAAGTTCTCTTATCGTTTGGCCATAGATCGCACCGTTTCCGAGACATTTGCAGATTTACCTCAAGGAAATGGGCGTCACGCACATATTCCGAGACATTTCTTCTTCTTTTTGTTCTTCTTCTGCACAGCTGCGCTTGAAGTGGCATGTACAGCTGGGAATTGTGAATACAGCTTAGAATAGTGCAGAGTAACCTCAAAGAAAGGGGCCACAGTGTTTCTTCTTCCTTATGATGTTGGTGCGGCTTCGGAACTTTTAAATATCTCGATAGATCTCGAAAACTACGCATCTGATCAAAAAATGTCGTAGAACATAAATAGTAGGAGATTTAATTTCCTACAAAAAAGGTCTCTTATCATTTTGCCATAGCTTGCACCGTTTCCGAGATATTTGCAGATTTACCTCAAGGAGAGGGGCGTCACGCACATATTCCGAGATATTTCTTCTTCTTCTTGTTCTTCTTCTCCACAGCTGCGCTGGAAGTGGCATTTACAGCTCACTATAGTGAATACAGCTTAGAATAGTGCAGAGTTACCTCAAAGAAAGGGGCCACGGTGTTTCTGCATCTTTATAACGTGTGTACGTGTACGAATTTCGCACTTCAAACTCGTACGAATATCTCGGTCGGTAACATGGATCGATAGTCCCGTCTTCACCAAATACGTAAAAGTAATCGCTGCTGCGCTGTCTAATCACCGATCCGATCACTCGCCAATATTAAAACTCCTAAATTCGAACAGTTACGGCATTAATGCGAAAGCAATTCAAAGAGCGATTATCAAGCGACAGCAACGACCAAGAGCTTTATCTTTACTCGAGTTTAGAGCATTTTTAATTTCAATTCAGTGCCTTGCAACGCGAAGTCGGTGAATCCTGTAATCCCAAATTAAAACACAAGTGTGATTTTTGTAGTGATTAATTCACCGCTCATTGTGTAACGATTATAAGTTATACACAATGAGTAACCGCTAAGCTGTGTCATTCATCTTCTCCTCGACGCCCACGTCTTTGAAAAGACGGAATCCACGCCTTTTCCGAAAACTCTAATTCTCGCCGTGTTGGCGAAATTCCCCAATTCTGCGCCGAACGGCGAAGTTGGCAACGAAAATACTTCGTTGGTGCGTCGTTACCGATAGCGGCACCACCTCTCGGGCCAACTTTGTCCACGCTGTCCCCTCTCCACGCGGAACCGGCACGATCGACGCCATGATTGATTTCCCTCTTCTTGATCGATCGCTGATGGAGTAAACACGTGTACGCTGCTCTCGCTTTGGATCAAGCCTTTTTCAGTCCTCGCGCTTTTAATTGTTTTTCCGACCACGCTGCTTAGGCAATTTCACTGTCCACGCGTTACTTTCGTTCCGATAGTTATTGGAAAGTGATTAAAGGTGTAAATAGAAATTCGCAGACCACGCTTCATTGTTCTTGTAAATATTGTATATACGTTTGGAGTGATATATGTGAAAACGCTGAACACGCTTGTAAATAGTTTGTGAATAAACTCAGTATTCGCTACAAGTTGCGTATTCCCTTTCTGCCCGCTCAGACCACGCAAATTTCAGAAACATTTTGATCCTTCGAGCCGGATGGGGGTACGCCTTGTGTAACGGTTCGCGACGCGTAACGGTTGCCCGCGCCGCCATTACGTGTTGTGACCTCGCGTACAGTTCAAGTGACTAGACACTTTACGAACTTGTGCGCGACATCGGAGATAGTGACTCTGTCAGTGACCACGCGAAAACAGTTTTCGGATAGTGCCCAGTGACATTAATATGCCGAAATCCCGTGATCCGTCGCCTGCTTTGCAGGACGATTCGAATCGTTCGAGCAGGACGGAAGAGAAGGCGTCGGAAGCGCCCTCCTTACTTCGCGTTCCAGAAGAGACGCATCCGGGAGCGCCGGCCGCGCGTCCGACCACGCCGACCACGTCTGCCCTCGCTCAGCTGAGCGAGGACACAACGCAGCCCTCGCAGATTTCGCGCACGCGATCACCCACGTGGCTCACGTCGGAGCTGCAAGTGCGCGCACGGGTCCAGGAAGACCGCTTGGACACCATTGTCGGCGTCGTTGAAGAGTTACAGGCGGTGGCTGCCAAGGAGCCTCTCACGATCATAGAAGAAGAGGTGAAAATTACGCGGGACACGCTGCTGCAGCTCCACGTGGCTTTCCAGCAGGAACACATCCTGCTCAGCCGCCAATGGCCGGTTTCACAACTGGAGCACGGCTATTTTAAAACTAAGGTGGCCGCAAACGAGGAACGCGTCGTGCTTACGGCCAGAAAACTCCTCGCTCAGCTAGAAAATCGGCTCACGCAGTCCAAGCAGGCCCAACAGACCACGCAGCAGTCTCAGCCCTCGCAGTCCACGCAGCCCGCGCAGATGCGTTCCCGCTTGCCTGAGCTGACTCTCCCAACCTTTGAGGGAGGGTACAGCAAATGGCAAGACTTCAGAACACGCTTCACTTCTGTTATTAGTAACAGAACTGAGCTATCCGACATCGACAGGCTTCATTATTTGAAGGGGGCTGTAACTGGGAGCGCTGCACAGCTGATCTCTCATCTACCCGCGACCGACGAGGCATTCCAACAGGCGTGGCAGCTGTTGGATGCGCGCTTCGAAAACAAGCGCCTGAATGTGCAGTCACATATGGACAGACTGCACAATTTCAAGCCCATGAAGATCAGGAGGGCAGCGTCGTTGACCAAAATGGTAAACATTATACAGGGGACGTCTGCTCACTGGCCTCGTCCGCCTGCTCGATACCGATACACGCGAGCATTGGGAGCAATCACTCGCTTCACAAAAGGATTACCCCACGCTTCAGCAGTTCACCACCTTCCTGCTGGAACGCGCGGGAACTTTAGAACAACTGGAGCGCTTGGCGGACGCTCGCCCTTCGCAGACCACGCCAGCTACCACACCACGGACCTCGCACGCTCCCACGCAGCCAAGGTCGACACCTCGCGCCGCCCACGCAGCAACAACGCAGCCCACGCCGGCACCCGCATCAGGACACGCAGACAGCTCCAGACCACGCACCACAGCACTCTACCCGTGTGCTTACCGCACACGCGATCACTTTCTAGCGATGTGTCCCTCCTTCAGGCAGCTGTCACTAAATGACAGGGCCGATGCCATCAGTGACAAACAACTGTGTGTCAACTGCCTGGGACACCATAACCTCAGGAGCTGCCGTACCGCGCAGCGCTGCAAAATTTGCAATGAACAGCACCACATGGTGCTGCACGGCAGTGACTTGAGCAGAGTACTGGTGCCTGGACTCAGGCCAACGCAGACCACGAGCAGCACCACGCTGCCAAAGAACACGCCAGCACCATCAACATCAGGTTGAAGAGACGGCGCAGTCGTCGACACGCTCTCCGCCCACGCAGCCCACGCATCAAAGAAATTCTCCGCACACGCACTCAGACCACGCAGCCCACGGACCACACTTCTAGCCACGGCACTCGCCAGAGTGCACGCTGACCTCGCAACGCGGCAAGTAAGAATTCTGGTCGATTCTGGCTCTGAAGTTTCTCTTATTTCAGAGTCTTTACTAAATCAGCTTAGACTCAGGCGACAACGCTCCTTATTGGATGTCCACGGAGTTGGTGGAACAAGGACCTCGCAAACGAATGGAGCGGTCAATATTACCCTCCATTCCAATTACAGACCCCTCTCAGTCACCGTGCACGCACACGTGCTCACGAAGGTGACCACTTGCTTACCATCGGATCCACCAGCTTATCCAACGCTGCCATCGCATCTGGAGAAATTGAACCTCGCAGATCCTCAATTTCTCACATCCAGACCAGTGGACATCATTCTCGGAGCAGACGCATACGGGCAAGTCATCAAGTCAAATATTATTCGGCACACGTCATCACCGTTGATCACTCAACTTTCGATCTTCGGTTGGCTCATAATCGGGCCCCTCTAGGGCACTCAGACAATTCGCAGGACTTCTCATCAGGTGACAGTCAATAATACTGATCGCCAACTGAGTGAGTTACTCAGCCGCTTCTGGACGCAGGAAGAGCCGCCGCAGGACACGGCACCCTTACTCACACCAGACGAGCAAGAGTGCGAAGATCATTTTAAGACCACGCATTCAAGAGACTCCGCAGGAAGATACATCGTGCGATTGCCGCTCAAACTTCACCCAAGAGCACTCGGCAATTCTTATCAGACAGCGCACAACTGTCTCCAGCGGATCTTCAGATGACTCAGCAAGGACGCTCAGTACAAACAGCTGTACACCAAGTTCATGCTCGAATACGAGCAGCTTGGTCACATGGTAAGAATAAACAATGACTCAATAACTAGTCCGTTTCAGTACTTTCTTCCGCACCATGGCGTTCTGAAGTTGGGCAGTACGACCACTGCATTGCGTGTGGTTTTCAACGGTTCCAGTCCAACTTCCTAAGGATACTCGCTGAACGATCTTCTACACACTGGTCCAAATCTGATGCTGAACATTACAGATCTGCTCATTTGGATACGCAGATACAAACATCTGTTTGCAACCGATGTCACGAAGATGTACCGGCAGATCAAGGTACATCCAGATGACTGGAGCTTGCAGCAAATACTTTGGCTTGATGACGCACAACAGGAAACGCAGTACCAGCTGACCACGGTCACGTACGGGACGAAAGCTGCTCCGTACTTGGCGGTTCGAACACTCCTGCAACTCGCTGAGGATGAAGGGTCGAAATATCCCCTTGCTGTTGAACCCATCAAAAACGGCAGGTATGTCGATAATATTTTTGGTGGTGCAGACACAACAGAGCATCTACAGGACGTTGCAAATCAGCTGACGCAACTCTATTAAGCTGGTGGATTTCCATTTGCAAAATGGCATTCCACGAGTAAATCGTTGCTAGAAGACCTCGCACCAGATCAGAACAACGCAGCAATTTCATTCGACGACTGCGCAACCAAAATTCTTGGAATTAAATGGATTCCACATCAGGACACGCTTAACTTCTCGACCATATCAGCTACGCAACGCACGCAGTTTACTAAACGCCTCGTCCTCTCAGAAGTAGCACAACTATTTGATCCTCTCGGTTTTGTTGCACCTGTAATAATCAGAGCTAAAATTCTCATTCAAGAGCTTTGGTTACAGGAACTCGGCTGGGACGACATTCTGCCTTGTCATATTACGCAGCAGTGGCTTCGCATCAGGGAAGATTTAACCAGTCTGGCCAGACTTTCCATCCCACGATGGTTCAACACAACGACCACGTCTACAGTTGAACTTCACGGCTTCTCTGATGTATCAGTCCTCGTAATGGCAGCCGTCGTCTATCTCGTTGTCCACGCACCGTCCACAGGTACCCACACATCTCTGATCTGCTCGAAAACGCGAGTGACACCACTCAAACGTCTAACCATCCCGAGGTTGGAACTCACAGCAGCGCTGCTACTTTCGAAACTGATGCGGCATGTTCAAGCTACTTTGAACTTGACCGTTTCTCAGACATTTTTGTGGACGGACTCAGAAGTTACGCTGGCATGGATCAAGACTCACCCCTCCAAATGGAAGGATTACGTACGCAACAGGGTAATCCAAATCCAGGAGATCACGCGGAACTTTCACTGGAGGCATGTACCAGGATCATCGAATCCAGCTGACTGTGCGTCAAGAGGCATGACGACAGAACAGCTTCAACAGCACTCGCTTTGGTGGACAGGACCACCGTGGCTCACGCAACCTCAGAACACGTGGCCCAAGCTGACCAGTGTCGACGCAGACGAGTCAGGCGCCCCTGAAGCTCGTGCTGTCGTCTCACTCCACACGGCAAACACTGTAAAGGAATATTCATGGGAATTAATCTTTAAATATTCTTGTGTTAACAGATTACTCAGAGTCACCGCTCTTTGCCTCAAATTCGTGGACAAGCTGTTCAAACGACAGGACGCTTCGCCCACGCATTTCATCTCAGCAGCTGATATGGAAAGGGCCAGAATTTATTGGATTCAGGCCACGCAGTCCACGTTCTTCAAGGATGAACTCGCTCCACTCGCCAAAAAAGCTATGCTGCCGTCAACGCATCCATTTACGAGGCTCACCGCTTACCTTGACCATCAAGGGATCGCCAGAGTAGGCGGACGCCTCCAACACTCAGAGCTTTCGCACGACGGCAAACATCCTGTCATTTTGCCTCGTGATTCAAGATTCTCAGCACTTCTCATCGACCACGCACATCGTCAGACCATGCATGGAGGTACGCAATCCACCCTCGCCTTTCTCAGACAACGCTACTGGATTCTCGGTGGACGACCTCCAGTGACGACGCACACCCTGCGGTGTGTGAAGTGTGCTCGGTAGAGGGGGATCCGTGCCCATCAACTGATGGGCCAACTACCTCTTTGTCGAGTCACTCCATCACGCCCGTTCACCCACACTGGGGTGGACTATGCAGGACCGCTCACGCTGAAGACTTGGAAAGGCAGAGGAGCCAAGACGCAGAAGGGGTGGATTTGCGTCTTCGTTTGCTTCGCAACCTCAGCTGTACACTTGGAAGTTGTCACCGATTACTCAGCCGACGCATTCATCGCAGCTTATCGCAGATTCGCAGCAAGAAGAGGAATTGCAGCCTCTCTCTACTCAGATTGCGGTACCAACTTCCAAGGAGCAGACGCACAGTTGAAAAAGCAGTTCAAGGACAGCACACGAGAAACTCAAGACCTCGCAGCTCTACTCGCCAAGGATTGTACGCAGTGGCACTTCAACCCTCCTGCCGCTCCACACATGGGTGGAAAATGGGAGGCAGTGGTCAAATCTCTCAAATTCCATCTGAAGAGGACGATTGGAGATGCTTTACTGACGTTCGAGGAATCAATAACATTGCTCGCGCAGATTGAAGCCATCCTCAATTCAAGACCGTTGGAACCACTCAGCGATGATCCAGACGATGTCTCAGCCCTCTCACCAGGACACTTCCTGATCGGATCGCCGCTCAACGCAGTGCCAGAGCCCACGCTTCTCGACGTCTCAGTCAACCGACTGTCAAGGTGGCAGTTTCTGCAGCAGCGTCTCCAACAATTTTGGAGACTCTGGTCCACGCAGTACTTGCAACGACTTCAGGCCATCTCTAAATGGCATCGTCCATCCAACGAGATCAAGGTAGGCTCTCTTGTTCTCATTACTGATGAACGCTTGCCCCCAGGGAAATGGCCCATGGCCAGGGTTCTCAGTCTGATGCCAGGAAAGAATGGACTGACCAGGGTCGTCACACTCAAGACGGCCACCACGACGCTCACGCGGCCCATCGCGAAGCTGGCTCTTCTTCATCAGCCCTCTCAGGACACGCAGACCCCATCATCGACCAGTCGCTGATGGCCGGGAGGAAATGTTGGAGAAATTCCCCAATTCTGCGCCGAACGGCGAAGTTGGCAACGAAAATACTTCGTTGGTGCGTCGTTACCGATAGCGGCAGCACCTGTCGGGCCCACGTTGTCCACGCGGTCCCCTCTCCACGCAGAACCGGCACGATCGACGCCATGATTGATTTCCTTCTTCTTGATCGATCGCTCGTGGAGTAAACACGTGTACGCTGCTCTCGCTTTGGATCAAGCCTTTTTCAGTCCTCGCGCTTTTAATTGTTTCTCCGACCACGCTGCTTAGGCAATTTTACTGTCCACGCGTTACTTTCGTTCCGATAGTTATTGGAAAGTGATTAAAGGTGTAAATAGAACTTCGCAGACCACGCTTCGTTGTTCTTGTAAATATTGTATATTCGTTTGGAGTGATATATGTGAACACGCTGAACACGCTTGTAAATAGTTTGTGAATAAACTCAGTATTCGCTACAAGTTGCGTATTCCCTTTCTGCCCGCTCGGACCACGCAAATTTCAGAAACACGCCGAGAACACATTATTTCTAATGTGGATATAGTAATAATGATATTGTTAATAAATGTACACTGATCTGTAGGAAGGTATCAGTATATTACATTATACCTAATGTAGATATACTAATAACGATATTGTTATTAAATGTATATTACATATCTAATGCAGATACAGTAATAATGATATTGTTATTAAATGTGTATTACATATGTAATACAGATAGAGTAATAACGATATTGTAATTAAATGTTCCTTGATCTGTAGGAAGGTATCAAGATATTACATTACATCTAATGTAGACAAAGTAATAATGATGTTGTCATTTAATGTATATTACATATCTAATGCACACATAGTAATAATGATATTGTTATTAAATGTATATTACATATCTAATTCAGATATGGTAATAATGATATTGTTATTAATTGTATATTACATACCTAATGCACATATAGTAATAATGATATTATTATTAAATGTACATTCATCTCTACGAAGCAATCTGTATATTACATTATTTCTAAGGAAGATATAGTAATAACGGAACTTTTAAACATCTCGATACATCTCGAAAACCACGCATCTGATCAAAAAATGTCATAGAACGTAAATAGTAGGAAATTAAATTTCCTACAAAAAAGGTCTGTCAACATTTTGCCATAGGTCGCACTGTTTCCGAGATATTTGTCTTTATATTGTTGATGCGGCTTCGGAACTTTTAAATATCTCGATATATCTCGAAAACTACGCATCTGATTATACAATGTCATACAACATAAACAGTAGCAAATTTAATTTCCTACAAAAAAGGTCTCTTACGATTTTGCCATAGCTTCCACCGTTTTCGAGATATTTGCAGATTTACGACAAGGAAAGGGGCGTCACGCACATATTCCGAGATATTTCTTCGTCTTCATGTTCTTCTTCTGCACAGCTGCGCTGGAAGTGGCATTTGCAGATGGGAATAGTGAATACAGATTAGAATAGTGCAGAGTTACCTCAAAGAAAGGGGGGACAGTGTTTCTTCTTGCTTATAATGTTGGTACGGCTTTGGAACTTTTAAATATCTCGATATAACTCGAAAACTGCGCGTCTGATCAAAAAATGTTTAGGAGGAGTTTAGTTACATACACACGCACAGAAGAAATATATATATAAAGATAAGAATGTCATTATTACTATATCTACGTCAGAAATAATGTAATATACTGATTACTTCATACAGATCACTGTACATTTAATAACAATGTCATTATTACTATATCTGCATTAGATATGTAATATACATTAAATAACAATATCATTATTACTATGTCTTCATCAGATATAATGTAATATCTTGACGCCTTCCTACAGATCAATGTACATTTAATAATAATATAATTATTACTATATCTGCGTTAGATATGTAATATACATTTAATAACAATATCATTACTACTATATCTTCATTAGATATAATGTAATATACTGATTCCCTCCTACAGATCAATGTACATTTAATAACAATATCACTATTACTATATCCATAATAGATACAATGTAATATACTGATTCCTTCCTACAGATCAATGCACATTTAGTAATAATGTCATTAATACTATGTGTGCATTAGGTATGTAATATACATTAAATAGCAACATCATTTTTACTATATCTACATTAGATGTAATGTAATATCTTGATACTTTCCTACAGATCAAGGAACATTTAATAACAATATCGTTATTACTCTATCTGCATTACATATGTAATACACATTTAATAACAATATCATTATTACTATATCTGCATTAGATATGTAATATTCATTTAATAACAATATCGTTATTAGTATATCTACATTAGATATAATGTAATATACTGATACCTTCCTACAGATCAGTGTACATTTAATAACAATATCATTATTACTATATCCACATTAGAAATAATGTGTTCTCGGCGTGTTAAAAGTTCCGAAGCCGCACCAACATTATAAGGAAGAAGAAACACTGCGGCCCCTTTCTTCGAGGTAACTCTGCACTATTCTAAGCTGTATTCACTATTCCCAGCTGTCAATGCCACTTCCGGCGCAGCTGTGCAGAAGAAGAACAAGAAGAAGAAGAAATATCTCGGAATATGTGCGTGACGCCCCTTTCCTTGAGGTATATCTGCAAGTATCTCGGAAACAGTGCGAGCTATGGCAAAATGTTAAGCGACCTTTTTTGTAGGAAATTAAATTTTATACTATCCATGCTCTATGCCATTTTTTGATCAGATGCGTAGTTTTGTAGCTATGGCTCCAAAAAACGAGGAATTTCACTGCGAATCATTTCCAATTTTCGAAAATTATCCTTAAATAATGTCCAATGATTATAATTGACACCCCGAACACCGGAAACACGACGTCGAAATGCCGCGTAACACGCACCTGCGGAGCAGTACCGCCCCTCCTCTCGCGTCGGTCCGCGGGGTCCCCTAGGCTTCGGCCTTGGAGTTGAAATCCCCGAGGACCAACGTCGGCCGGGTGTGGGAGCTAACCACAACGCTCCCCACCCGGTGGGGGCGCTAACCACCCCCACTCCTCGATCCGCTCCAGGGACCAGCTGGACGGCGCGTACACGCCTACCACTGCTCCCCCCCCCCCCCAGTCAACGGCCGCGAAACCCCGCCCCCGTCCTGAGACATCGGTGGGCGAGGGGACGTGCCGACTCCCCAGGACGATGGCGACGGAGTCCGTCGCGTCGCCGTGCCAGTTGGGTCGGTCCAGTACGCGGTACGGCTCCGACACCACCGCAACCTTAATCTGCCACTCGGCCAGGGTTTGTAGCAAAAGGTCCTGCGCCCCAGCAGACTGGTTGATGTTGGCGTGCAGGAAAGGACCCTTAGGCCCCATTGTGCGCCGGCTCCACCGCTGCCTCCACAGCTGCTCCTGCGTTGCTGGGGCCCGCTACCCCAGTGGGCGATGCAGCCGGGGACTGCTTCGCGCTCGTCTTTTTGGCGGACTTCTTCCGCCCTTTCGTAGGGGGGCCGACGGGCATCCTCTGGTCCCCATCCTGTGCCCCGCGGGCCGCCCTGAATCGGTGCATAGGCGGCACCGCGGCGGGGCCGTACAGCCGCTGGCTCGATGGTCCAGATCGCCGCAGTTGAAACAGCGATCCGAACGATCGACCCCGCAGGGACACCGCTGCCTGACATGTCCAGTCTCCAGGCAGCGGTAGCACTGCAGGGGGCGAGCCGCCAGGGCCTCGACCCGTGCTGAGGACCAGCCGACCCTCAGCCTCCCCGCGTCGACGACCGTGTTGGCTGCAGTGAGGGGGCACTTCACTCAGACCCTCCCCAGGCCACGGGGTGGGGCGCGAATCTCCCCCACCTTGACCTCCTCCGTGGTGCAGGCTCCTCCGGTTGCCACCGCCGCTGCTACCTCCTTCCGGGTGACCGAATCGTCGAGCCCGATGAGGCGGATCTCGCCCATCTTAACTGGGCACGCGTTAAGGCTGGGCAGGCCGAGGAGGCGGCTAGCCAGGGCTGCCGCCTTTGCCGCCCTCTCCGTCCCGGCAATCTCCAGGACGAGACCGCCGGTGGCCGCGCGCCTGGGCCGGAGATCGGTGATGCCGATCTCCGCGAGGTCGACCTCCTGCCTGGCCCTGATCATGGCCTCACCGCAGGTGGTCTTCGCCCCGGGCGCGACCGTTAGCGTGACCGCCGAGGTTTTGGGGGGGCGGGCGAGGCGGGGCTTCTTTGTGGCCTCCTCTGTCGCCTTGCCCCCCGCGGTTCCGCCCTTTCGTGCGGCCGTGGGATTTGTCGTCCCGGCTGTAGTCCTCCTCCCCGTCTTCATCGCCGGCGCGGAGGGGGGGCCATCTCCACACCCTTCTTCTTCGCCGCCTCTGCCTTCTTGGCTTTGCGGCCTATCACCTTGGACCACGCCTCGGTCTCCTGGCGGTGGTCCTCCTGGATTTTTGCCATCCTGTCGGCAACGAACGAGCCGGAAGAGGCCGTAGGGCGGGAAGGCGCGCGAGTCCAAGCCGTCTCCGAACCCTTTCTCTGGGGCTGCGGAGTTCCCCCGGATGTCGTGGGATCTCCGCGCTGTTGCCTCTGCCCCTTCCCATGCCGTCCAGACGTGGCAGGAGGGGGGCACCCGGCGGCGCCCGCCGGGCGGCGGGGCAGAGCCCGCTCCCAGACGAGCTCCCGTCGGATGTCGGTCACGCTCCTCGCGACGAGGGCAGCGATGCCATCCATGAGCGTGGCAGTCCCCGACGCCCCCCCTCCTTGGCGGCCGGGCCCTCGTGCTCGGTGGGGTCGTCCATCGCCCGCCCCCCTGCGGTCGCGGCAGGCGACGGTGAACGCACCGGGGCGGGTTCCTCCGTCTCCTCCAACGTGGTAGCCCTCCGACAGCTCCTATTTGGCCGGGCCTCCTGCTGCAACGGGGACGCCGGCCGCGACGACTTCCTGGTGCCAGGGGCGGCCGGGGCTTCTACCGCCGGGGGCCTCTCGCGCAGAGCCTCCAGCTCCCGTCGCAGCTTCGCAATTTCCTCCCCTTGTGACGCTATTTTGGCGTCGCGGAGCTGTTATTGGGCCCTGAGCTCCTCCGTTTCGTGGTCGTCGCGGTGCCGCGCGGCCCTCAGCCCCAGCTCGTTTACGACCGCCTACACGTCGCGGGATGCCTCCCTGAGGGCACGGACACACGTGCCCTTCAGGTTTTTGGAGCACCCCGCGACCTTCTCGACCTTTACGGCGCGCGCCACAAGATTTGGCGAGGGGAGTTGGCGCACCTCCCGCGCAATTTCCTCCTCCTCCCTCAGCTTCAGGGCCGACCGGCTTGGCTGGCGGGGGGCAACGCCGACGTTCAGTAGCTCCTTGGTTGCCTGGAGCTCCATCTCCTCCCGCTGTAGGCTCAGGAATTCTTTCTCCGCGCAAGGGCCACGTAGTCCCCCGATGTATAGGGGCGTCCCCTCTTTGGCGCAGCCGAAGTGCTGGGGGTCGTGGGCGGCACCGAGATCACCGACCCATACGACTTTTCCTCGCTGTCAACCGGCTGTCGCCAGAATCCCCTATCAGAGGCAGCAGAAGAAGCCCTGCTGCCCTTGGTGGACCCCGTCGACATGGGTCGCGCCCTTCAGGCCCGAGCGGGAGCCGCGGCCCTCCTGGGCCCCGGCTGCGCCGTCTTCTCATCCCTCGCCGACCTGACCGTGTCAGGTTCCCTTGCCTGGTTTGTCATCGTTTCGTCCCGTCCTGCGTTTTGTTTTTGGTTTCTAGAATTTTCCATGTTCGTCCCACGAGTTGGTCGGATCCTAGGTCCTCCCAGGCAGAGCCGCCTTACCTGGGTAACACAGATACACCCGGTGGGACGCCAGGTACCCCGGGGTTGGTCGCTAGCGACTGGTGCACCTACCAACCACCCCTGGTGCTAACTCCAGCGGCACCCTCTTCACCGCGTGCCGCAGCTTGGGGCTAGGGATTTTTGAAGAGATTGTCATCCTCGCAGGCCGGCCGGTTAAGGCAAGCCTCCCGTTCCAGCGAAACGTGACCACTGGATTACAGTATAATTGCTCGGGCACTCCGGGCCGCTACCCGCACCAGATTGCCACGCAGCCTGGCCCCTGGAGAACTCAACGACGCCGCTGCAACCTTCATCGCCTCTCAGCCCTGGACCTTACCGGCATGGTAGTTCCTTCCAGAGTCCAAAGGCCGTAGCCCAAGGACCCCGCCGGCATCGCCCCAAGTCCTCATTGAGGACATTCCAGCGGCAGCGATCGTCCCCCTTTCAGTCGCCTTGTACGACAGGCAGGGGTTACCGTGTCTGTATTGTATCCCCCAGTCACAGGGGAGGTTTTAATGGCCTTTCCTTCCCTTGGTGTTTGGTCCGCGGGAGCTATCGCTCCTACCATCCATGCGCTTCGAAAAGTGCATGGCGAGCATTCCCCTAGCCGCCACGCGCCACGTCGGGGCATCACCTCCCCGCCTATCCTGGATAACCATGTAGGTCCGTGGAGCGGGAATCCAACCTAACCTAACTTTTTTGTTTTTTTTTACGCGGGGGAAATCTTCGAAAGACGCCCCCAGCCCCCCTGGGGAGGAGCTGAGGGTAGTGCCGAATTTTTACCGGCTAAAACCCCCACGGTGGCCTACGCTGGGTGTTGGGGTGGGACCCGGGACCTCTGACGAACAACACCGGGGCCCAAACACCCACGGCGCGTTGACGCCGCCTTGCTCGGGGGAGGGTCTAGCTTTGGCCCTCGCCCTACGTGCCAAACTCCGCCACCATCGGGGGCCACACCCGATGACGGCACTCCTCGGGCCGCGTGCAATAGGGACCGAGGCACCAGCCCCTGCCCCCTGCGGCCCTGCTGCCCCGCATTAGTTTCGTGGGGCCGTGCGATCGGTGTTGGGGGAGGCTCGTTCGCCCCTCCCCGGTGCTCCTCTTCCGGGGGGTGACTGGTGTCCCCCATAGAACTTCTCTTCAGGGGCAGCGGGTGCTCCCCCCCTCCTCTTCTCCCCGTTCGGTGCGGTGGGCCTGGTATGTAACATCTTCACGGCCCACCGCCCCATCTCCCTCAGGTGACGCCGTCAGGGGGTCTCCCCCGACGACGCCCCCTCCTTCTTCTGCGGATGGGGTCGGTTCTGTCCCGACCCCGCTCCGCTTCCTCCTTCAGGGCGATGACCGCCTCGCAGTAATCGTTCACCGCCCTCCACTGATTCTCGCCGGCGAGCATCTCTTTGACAAGTGCCGCCGGCGAGAGATCACCACCAACGTCGCACCGCAGGGCGTGACGGGCCCGCGTAAATCGCTGGACAGTGCTCCAGGGTAAGTTGCGCGGTGTCCCGCCCCGCCCTGCAGTGATGGCATGCTGCCGTCCCCTCCGCCCGGATCCACTGCAGGAACTAACCGAAACAACCGTGGCCGAGTCGCAGCGGGAGCGCATCGACTGGATTGCGTCGATAGTGCTGCGCCCCCGCCAGGAGGCCATATTGCGACTCGGCCAAGTCGGGACCCTCCTGGGACAGGTGCTGGACGAGGCGGGATACCAGAATCCGCTCGAACAACTTCCCCAACTCGTCCAACAGCACGATGGGCCGGTAGGCCGAGGGACTGTCGGCGGGTCGCCCATCCTTCCGGATGAGGAGTAGCCGCCCCGTCTTCCACTGTTCTAGGAAGACTCCATCCTTAATGCAGGCGCTGAAGAGGCGTCTCAATCTCGGACAGAGGACGCGTAGAGCCTTCACCCAGGCACGGCTGGGGATGCCGTCGCGGCCCGGAGCAGTGTTTCGGGCCCCCATCCGTTTAATCGCCCCGGCCAGCTCCTCCTCTGTGACCCCCAGTTCGTCGGACCAAACCACCTCCACGTGGTCCGGCGGGGGGCGGGTGTGTCCCGTCCCATGCCCGGGATTTAGACTCCTAGGTGGCCGTCTGCAGGGCAGGTTCCAAAACTCGGTACTGCCCGTACAGTAATTTCGAGGAGGGCGAGGAATTCCGGGAAGATCCGTTTACCAAAAAAACTCCGTGAAACACTGTTCGAGGTTTTCAACTAAATGGTCAGTTTATTATAAAATAGTCTTGAGGTAACACAACAAAGGAGGACGTCCGTTACACCTTGCGAGCGTGTCGCACGGAGAATATCACAATGGTTGTTCTCGGCACGTCACTCGAGGTTAACCAAAAAAATGCGCGTACAAACTCGTGAAGTTCCGCAGAGGTGACCGATGAGGTTATGAGGCGTGAATATCACCCGTGCACGTTCCAAACGCGAGGTCGTCGAAGACGCAGAGCTCGCATCGACACGTGGCGCGGTTGAGAAAATCGGAAGACCGATTTTCTCCCGAAACTCCCGCTGGTACGGTTTACGAGGTCACCCACGATTCGCTGAGGTACGACGAGATAAGAGGTGTCGAGGTAGCCGGTTTTTATTCTTTCAAACACTTGGAAAACTCAGAATATTCGAATACTCAGCCTAGTGCGATGTATACGTCGCCATTTACAAAACACGAATGGCTACGCGGTACGCGTCGTTCGCACGAGGAATTTTAGTTCCCGAAAGAGAACGAGGGGTGGCAGCACCTCTCGGACGGGCCCCGCGTGACGATGCGACCCCTTATACGCGCGTTCACGCAACAATACATTTAATAACAAAATCATTATTACTACATCTACATTAGAAATAATGTAATATACTGTTTCCTTCGTACAGATCAATGTACATTTAATAACAATATCATTATTACTATGTGTGCATTAGGTATGTAATATATATTAAATAACAACATCATCATTACTATATCTACATTAGATGTAATGTAATATCTTGATACCTTCCTACAGATCAAGGAACATTTAATAACAATATCGTTATTACTCTATCTGCATTACATATGTAATACACATTTAATAACAATATCATTATTACTATATCTGCACTAGATATGTAATATACATTTAATAACAAAATCGTTATTAGTATATCTACATTCGATATAATGTAATATACTGGTTCGTTACTACAGATCAGTGTACATTTAATAACAATATCATTATTAGTATATCTACATTAGATATAATGTAATATACTGATACCTTCCTACAGATCAGTGTACATTTAATAACAATATCATTATTACTATATCCACATTAGAAATAATGTGTTCTCGGCGAGAATTAGATTTTTCGGAAAAGGCGTGGATTCTGTCTTTTCAAAGATGTGGGCGTCGAGGAGGACATGAACGGCACAGCTTAGCGGTCACTAATTGTGTATAACTTATAATTTTTACACAACGAGTCGTGAATTAAGCACTACAACAATCACACTTGTGTTTTAATTTGTGAGTACACGATTCACAGACTTCGCGGTGCAAGGCACTGAATTGAAATTAAAAATGCTCGCAACTCGAGTAAAGATAAAGCTCTTGGTCGTTGCTGTCGCTGGATAATCACTCTCTCAATTGCGTTCGCATTAATGCCGTAACGGTTCGAATTTAGGAGTTTTAATATTGGCGAGCGCTCGGATCGGTGATTAGACAGCGCAGCAGCGATTACTTTTACGTATTTGGTGAAGACGAGATTATCGATCCATGTTACCGACCGAGATATTCGTACGAGTTTGAAGTGCGAAATTCGTACACGTACACACGTTATAAAGATGCAGAAACACCGTGCCCCTTTCTTTGAGGTAACTCTGCACTATTCTAAGCTGTAAATGCCACTTCCAGCGCAGCTGTGCAGAAGAAGAACAACAAGAAGAAGAAATATCGCGGAATATGTGCGTGACACACCTTTCCTTGAGGTAAATCTGCAAATATCTCGGAAAAGGAGCGCGCTATGGCAAAATGTTAAGAGACCTTTTTTGTAGGAAATTAAATTGCCTACTATTCACGTTCTATGACATTTTCTGATCGGATGCGTAGCTTTCGAGATATATCGAGATATTAAAAAGTTCCGAAGCCGCATCAACATTATAAGGATGAAGAAACACTGTTGCCCCTTTCTTTGAGGTAACTCTGCACTATTCTAAGCTGTATTTACTATTCCGAGCTGTAAATGCCACTTCCAGCGCCGCTGTGCAGAAGAAGATCAAGAAGAAGAAGAAATATCCTGGATTATGTGCGTGGCGCCCCTTTCCTTGAGGTAAATCTGCACTATTCTAAGCTGTATTCACTATTCCGAGCTGTAAATGCCACTTCCAGCGCAGCTGCGCAGAAGAAGAACAAGAGGAAGAAGAAATAGCTCGGAATATATGTGTGACGCCCCTTTCCTTGAAATAAATCTGCATGTATCTCGGAAACGGTGCGAGCTATGGCAAATTGTTCGCGGACCTTTTTTGTAGGATATTAAATTTCTTACTATTTATGTTCTATAACATTTTTTGATCAGATGCGTAGTTTTCGAGATATATCGAGATATTTAAAAGTTTCGAAGCCGCACCAACATTATAAGGATGAAGAAACACTGTGGCCCCTTTCCTTGAGGTAACTCTGCACTATTCTAAGCTGTATTCACTATACGGAGCTGTGAATGCCACTTCCAGCGCAGCTGTGCAGAAGAAGAACAAGAAGAAGAAGAAATATCTCGGAATATGTACGTGACGCCCCTTTCATTGAGGTAAATCTGCCAATATATCGAAAACCGTGGGAGCTAGGGCAAAATGTTAAGAGACCTTTTTTGTAGGAAATTAAATTTCCTACTTTTTAGGTTGTATGATATGTTTTGATCAGATGCGTAGCTTTCGAGATATATCGAGATATGTAAAAGTTGCGAAGCCATACCAACATTATAAGGATGAAGAAACATTGTGGCTCCTTTCTTTGAGGTAACTCTGCACTATTATGAGCTGTATTCACTATTGCGAGCTGTAAATGCCACTTACAGCGCAGCTGTGCAGAAGAAGAACAAGAAGAAGAAATATGTCGGAATATGTGCGTGACGCCCCATTCCATGAGGTAAATCTGCAGTTATCTACTAACCGGTGCGAGCTATGGGAAAATGTTACATAAAAATCTTCTTGTTCTTCTTCTGCTCAGCTGCGCTGGAAGTGGCATTTACAGCTCGGAATAGTGAATACAGCTTACAATAGTGCAGAATTACCTCAAAGAAAGGGGCCACAGTGTTTCTTCTTCCTTACCTAATCGGTAAGACGTTCGTTTTGAACGGCTGTTTATTTTCGTTTGGAGCGACGACGCTGGGCGATTGTGTTGTCTTGCAAGGCCCCAATATGGATCTCTCTTCTTTTCTCTGAATCGATGCATGCTGCCCAGTTGCCTGGTTGTTAGAAAGTCCCTGTACGAGAGTGCATGTTAGCCTGTTTATTTACTGCCGGATTTGCGCGCGTGTCGGAAACTTGGGTGCTTGCGAGGCGTGCTTTGATTTATCCTTATATATCTTTCGGTGTAAATTTTTATTCCTTTTGCATTTGTATGGACGCAATCGGTTACAATTTTCAATTTGCAATTTACAAGTCGCAATCTATGTGTTCAAAAGTGTTCGAGATTGAGGAGGTCTTGAGCTTGCGATTGAGAACCGGTTCGGAATGTAGGATCGGCAGTGAGACGGCAATTGAAAATGAATGCACTTGAGATTGCACAAAACAAACAATGTATATTTACAGGCACAAATACACTATGTACAGTATTTACAATAAATTGTGCGTTGCACAAATTTATGATGATCGTAGATCGTGAAGATTCACCCGCGTCGCGGAGAATTTGCGATTGAGATTGCACTGTATTAAAACCACGTGTTGGTTCAACAAGTGGTCACCACGAAATTCTACTAATTTCGTGGATTTGCACAAGCTAGATTAACCGCGAGTTCGCGTTGGTCGTCGGCACAGAATTCGCGTTGCGATGCTGAGTTCTTTAAAATCGAAATTCGTTAATTGCACTAGAAATTTTTGGAATCAGTACTGCACGTGATTACCGTAACGATACAAAACCGTAATGGCCGAACCACCGGCTTGGTCGTAGCAATAGCCGTTGGCTTCTTCGCGGTGACGTCAAGCTCGGTGATTGGTCAGCCTGACCGGCATCCAAGGTGGCTGCCGGTCGCGCTGAAGAGTGCTGCCGCGGTTCGTGTGGCGACGGTTAAAATCAACGCATTTTCGAACACTATGACTTATAACCGTATAATCTATAATTTATAAAGTAGGGGGGATTGAGCCAATAAGGCCTACGGTTATATTTAGTTGGAATATAACTCATTTGCTGTATTTATTACAGCAAATAAAATAATAAAAAATGTATTATATTACATTTCATTACATTACATTACATTATGTCGGCTATGTATGTCGGTTGGGTTGGTTACGTATGTTGCGCGTCACACACTTTCTGTAGTTCCCAATTTGTGAATATCCTTAGCTGTTTTACCTGCATTCAGTTTACTTACATTCATTCATTTATTATTCATTCATTCCTTCATTTTGATGTTGATTGATTAAAGCTATACATTGATCTGATTCGATTTTTCTTGATTTATTGATTCATTTCTGCTTCATATTTCATTTCTGCTAGTTACCTGTTACCATGATTTATTCTAGTTTCATTGATTTATTATTTTATTTTACTAACTAATATTATTTGACCGAGAGTTGTTTTTATTGGGCTCACGGGACTTTCCTGATCGCATGCGTTGTTGACGTTGTTTGACTTTACTGGTTGATTTTGTCTAAGTTAAATGTTTTATTCTATTTATTTGTTCGGCCCTTCGTTCTGTGGCGATTCCTGATTCCGTTGATTCTGTTGTTCTGTTGTTCTGTTGTTTTGTATAATCTGTTTTCTGCGGCGCGATATGTAGTAATACAGTGTGTCCTGCAATCTGCGCAATCTGTGGATCTTATTCGGGTTGATTCATTTGATTTCATTTTATTTTTCCTTATTGTTTGTAATTTGTAATTTATATGTATTTTATATTTATTTCATTCCACCCTATTACAAACGTATGATTCATATTTATATATAATAAATAACCGTAGTATTGATTTTACTAGCTTGATTTGATGTTCGTGTGCTTTATACCTTCGCGAAAGTACTGTATATCAGCCTCATCTTTGATGATAAGTTTGATGGTAAGTATGGATTCCTAGGATTGCGCGGCTGCACGATGGATGGTTTTGCAGTCGATAACTGTGTGTACCGGGTAACTGGCGCGCGGTAGGTAATTGCTGCGCGGCAGATAATTGGTCTGTGGATAACCGTTACCGAACCGTTACGGAGCGAGCGGCCGAGTATTATGTGGTGAATGGAATATTTGCGGTTGGTAATATCTCTGGTGTTGCGGTTGGTTACCGACTAGGGATAGCTTTACGGCTTATCTTCGGGCAGTATTGCATGCTTTACTTATTACGATGCGTCTTGCTATCGTTATCTTTCGTAGGTACCTTACTTCTGGTTTTCATCGCGGTGTTTTATTGAAAGTTGTTGAAGTATTTTCGCTTTTATTTCCGCTTTTCGCTTTTGAACGTTTATATATTCTGTATAATTAGTTGATTAATTTGATGATTTGGTGGTTGATTTGATTGTCGATGATCATTATGGTATGGACTAGGGAATTCGAACACTAGGTATCTATGTTCTTTATGGTTTATGGTCGCGGTCTTTATTTTACTTCGCCCGGTTTCCTATCTTACAAGTAAACCTACGGAAGTGTCAGACTCCGATTTTTCTGAAATTTGGATATGTTATAATACATGAAAAACTAAGGGACACGTATTTTTCTTTATCAGCGGAAAAACACATTTAGGGGGTGAAACGACCTCTCGAAAATGGGGGCTGAAATCGAAAAATTGCAATATCTTTGAGACGAGTGAATCGATTTTGATGATTTTTGGTATGAAAGTGTCTTTCGATAGAAGACGAAAATCGGCCTAGGTATGTTGGAAGAGGAGTGAAAATTAGAGGGTGAACTACCCCTAAGCTGACCAATTTCTTGCTGCAAAAAATCAGTTTTGATCTGATCGAAGTAAAATGTGTAAAAACTTCAAGAGGAAAGCATATTATGGAACACATATTTTTTTTTTTTTATATAAATATTTGGGGGGTAAACAACTCCTAAATTGCCGCGCTCGTTTGGCATTGCGCATGAAACACCTTGTGAAACTATATTTTTTAACTGTTCGATCTTTTTAATATATTGCTTTTTTAAATCGCTGAATTCGAATCTGAAATCAGGTTTTCAAAATTCAATATGGCGGATCCAATATGGTTGCCGAAAACTCGAAAAATTGTTTGAATAAACAGTAACTTGACATGGGACTTTCAAAATACAATGAGATCAACTTTTGACATTTATTGATAGTTATGTGAAGTGAATTAAATATGTTACAAATATTAATTGCTTATAACAAAATTGTTTAAACAGTGTAGCTAAACAATTTACCATATTCAATTTTGAAAATCTGATTTCAGATTCGAATTCAGCGATTTAAAAAGCCAATATATTTGTCACGTCCTGTGACGCATTCTTTAAAACTTCTATTTCGCCACCCAAATTCTTTAAACCGCTATTTCGCCACCCAAATTCTTCAAACTTATATTTCGCTATACAGATTCTTTAAACTGATATTTCGCGATACAAATTCTTTGAACTTCTATTGCACCATCCAAATTCATCGCTCCGAAAAAATTCTGACAATTAAAAACAAGTTGTATTTATTCGTGCGGATGTGATTGCTGTGACAGTGCGCGTACTAATGTGCTACGCTCGGAGGTATTGTATTGTAGTGTAATTGCAGTGTATTTGTTAATGTGGTATGATTAGCTCCGTTTTGGGCATTTTATGCATTCGGTGCATTTATATTACTTACTATTATATATTATATATTATATGCTGTATTATGTTATATTATATTATGTTATATTGTATTATGTTATAATAATGTATTACAGTATTGTTATTGTATTGTATTATACCATGATCATATTGTATTATTTTATTTCTGTTATTAATGTTATTACATCCAAGCTACGTTCAATCTACGTTCAATTGCGTTCAGCCTGCGTTCAATCTGTGACCATTTTAGGCATTGAATATATTATATGTTATATTATAATATTATTATTTTAGACATTGGATTGTGTCCAGTTATTCAGCTATATTAGTTAGCTATGTTAGGCTATACTTAACCAGTATTCTGTATGAAATTGTATTGTATTGCATTATTATTATATAACTTCCTAACTTTCTATTCCATTATATTATTATAATTGAGTAAGTAAATGTACACAGTAATTAACAATGGCATATGGCATATCGAATTGCATTGAATTAAATTACTTGATACAGATTATTAATATGTGTCTGCTTTATTTTACCTGCTGTGATTATAGCTGTGGTTATATCTGTAGTGATTATATATACGATTATATTTGCGGTTATATTTATTTGACTTAGTTTAATGGGTCTTGTATTATGGAATTTTGAAGAGTCTATCTGGATTCGATGGATTAATGAGTTTATATTATATGCGTGTATTGCGTTTATTATCCCTTTGCATATTATAAGGGTGGGTTTGATTCTGATTCTGGTTTCTTGTTTCATAGTTCTTAGCTCCTTAGTTCCTCTTGTAGTATCATGCATTGTTTCTAAGCTTTCGAGGGTTGTTTGGGCTCCCAGGCATTGTCAATTAATTGTAGACTATAAGATGTATCATATATCCTTTAGCAATTTAGATATGAATGACGTGTAACGACATTGGTTTATTGATTTATTGGTTTATTGTTCGCCGTTCATTATTCACTATCCTTATTCTTTTCTTATTTTTATTCTTGGTCACTTGCCATGTTTCAGTGACTTTGTCTTCAATTGAGTGTTACGTTTTACGTTCCATGTTCCTATAGTATTATGCACTGCTCTTTTGTAGCTCTTCGTACCCCCCCTCAGGATAATGTTTTGCATACTATGTTTAATTCAATTCTAGTGCAGCTGTGACAGTTGTGAATCTGTGTATTTTGAATACTTACGGTACTTTATGCAATCTTTTGTACATTAAATACCCTTTCTTAATTACAATTCTGATTCTGATTTTGATTTTGATTTGGAAAGTGTTAGTTCAGTATTGGTTAATACGGCTGGTGCTCAGGGAGGCATACGCTGCAGTAGTCCGCCCTGCATGATACAATGTCTTTATGGTTTTCTATACATACATATATGCGTTATGGTTCCTTAAATTCTTTGAATTTCTTGACCGTGGATCTCATATGACTTTCTTATAGGAGTGTCTGGCTTGGTTTAGCACCTATATGCCTTTTCTATTAATTGGTATTAAAGGGGATTTAATGGAACTGCATCATTTAAACTGACTATGGTATGAGGAGTTTAATTAATTATCTACATCGGTATACTTATTAAATTGATTATATTTGGAGTGTTTTCGTTACATATTATATATACACATATGTTGATAGTAATTTTGATCTATTGTAGTGTAGTTTAGTTTTCTTGTACCTTTATATTATGATTTAGTAGCAATATGGTTGTATGTGGGGTTTATTAGTGATTGTTTATTATTGATTAGTTTTCACCACGCGCTGTATTGCATCGACTTACCTGTATCAGTATTAATATTAATACCATACTTATCGGAGCGGTATTATAATCCAGTAACCATCTAATCTACTCAATTTATAACTATTTGAATTGTTTGATCTGCCTTATGCTTTATGCCGATTTAGGTCTCATGTGCTCCCCATATTATATCAGATGGGTATTCTCTTCTCCTGTTATCCGTTAATTACACTCTACCTCCACTTCCATTAGCTGGCGCTAGGGCTTTCTGCAAATAGACTAGGATTATGTTGCATTTTACATTTAATACTATGGTTAATTTCTGATGATAATAGTTCTGTCTCTTCCTACTATTCTCATTATGAGGTATATGTTGCTACTTATCTTTATTGATGATTTGCTCGCAATAATTTCTAATTGTTTTTGATTGCCTTCATTTGATCATTGATTGTACTCCATCATGTTTGCTTGCCAACCACGTTGAGGTTGTGGTCGCGTAAATGTTCCTGCAAGTAAATTTAAGTAACTTAATAGTTTCAATGAATGGTTTCAATTATTAGTATTACATTACGCGCACCCATTTATTTCCTTCCCAGCTTACTTTCTGGTTATACCCTATATTCTATATTTTATACTGTACCTTATTTACCTTTACCTCTGATAATAATTAGTAGCATTCTATGTTATGTTATGTTTGCGTCTCTTCTCTCATGGCTGGCTTGCTATTTGCTATCTGTCTGGCGACTTTATTTTACATCACGGTTCACATCCTTGGTTTATTACATTTCAAATTTATGGTTTATTTTGAGTTTAATTTTATGTGATTATATTGTGCGC
The DNA here is from genome assembly GCF_907164935.1 of Osmia bicornis bicornis. Lineage (NCBI taxonomy): Eukaryota > Metazoa > Arthropoda > Insecta > Hymenoptera > Megachilidae > Osmia > Osmia bicornis. The sequence continues at coordinate 29,352 of NW_025791102.1, forward strand.
TAGTGTTGAATGTTAAATATTCCTCTTCTGCGATTTGGCTGCTCGGCTGTATGCATGTATGTTTGACGTTTTAGGTTTTGGAGGTTTTGTTGGTCATTTGCTTATGTCCAGTGCACATATGCTCGCTTGCCTACTTGCGTGCAATACTACTTATGTTTACTTCACAGTTTCTCACGTTCTCATATTGCTTACTGTTTCTTTTACTGTTAACTATTGATTAACTGCTCTATTGCATTAGATGCATTAGATGCATATATATATTTATTTCCCGTTGTATTTGTGATTTGATTTAACCAGTTTTAGTATGTTTAGTATGTTTGGTATGCTTATTATGACAGCTGTTATTGAATGTATGGGCTCCTCTATTATATTCATGGGTTTCATGTGCTTATTAATTCCTATTCATTATTCATTATTTATTTATTCATTCACTCATTCATTTATTCATTTATTTATTCATTTATTCTTTACTCATTATTTATTCATTATTTATCGTTGCATGTTTGGGGCATTCGAAGCGCTACTCGAAGCGCTATGCTTGTCAAGAGCGTGTGTGTGTGTGTGTAAAGTATGTACGGGACAGGTCATCGAGGATTGCAGCCTACCAAGATGTGGCACAGTCATCCGGGGAAAGGACTCGCCCCGGGCCCTGGCTGTGCTGAAGAGCAAGCCCTGTTAAAACAGGTGAGCACATGGCGCGACCACCCGTTGAGCAGGAGCTCCGGTTCCTGGTCGTGGCCGAAGAAAAATGGCCTGTCCTCGTGGAAGGTCAGGTGGGCGTGACGACTGTGAGGATAAGCCACATCACCATTATCAACCAACCATGGTGGACGAAGATGGACACAGTCCAACTGTGGAGATACGATGTCCCGGTTTCTGGCCGTGTCGAAGAACAAGCTCCTGCCCTGGCAGGTAAACACATGGCGCGATCACCGGGAATGGGCTTACTTCGGTTCCTGGTCGTGGCCGAAGAAAAATCCTGTGCCTTACCGTACAGGTTGAAAATGTCCTACCGCTGGATCGGAGGTGCAACGACGTGGATCCGCAGATGCCCCATGTGCCTAGCGCATGACGTTTTTGCGGGCGGCCGCAATAGCGCGAGATGCGTTGAAGTGCCGAAGCGTCGTTGTGGCTATACGCTGGTATTCCTTTATGAATTCTAACGAGTGAAAAGGTGCCGGCGGCCCACGTTAGGGGAGAGGTTTTAGTGGGTAGTATGCCCAGCCTCAGGAGTGCCCACTCTGGGCTGCCCGTCTAGGTCGCCCCTTCAGGGCTGTGGCCTACTCTTGGGCTAAACTCAACCCTGAAGGGTTGGGTTGCCAGGCTGCCCCTTCATGGCGGACATGAGTCCCACACTGCCCTGGTCCCCTCTAGCCGGATAAACGAAAAGGGGAACCAACCCGCGCGTGCGCAAACGCGTTTCGTCTTCCAACTGAACCAAAAAAAAAAAAAAAGGTTTCAGGGGGACCCACGGACCTGGCCAAGTGTACTGGCTGGGCGGGGAGGTGCTACCCCGACGTGGCACGTCCCCAGGTGGCGGATAGGGGAATGCTCGCCATGCACTTTTCGGAGTGCATGGAGGGTAGGAGTGAAATAAAATAGCTACCGCGGACCAAACACCAGGGGAAGGAAAACCCATCAAAACCTCCCCGGTGTCTGGAGGATAGAATACAGACACGGTAACCCCTGCCTGTCGTACAAGGCGACTGAAAGGGGGGCGCTTGCTGCTGTCGAAGTAGACTCGCAGATGACCCGGGGCGATGCCGGTGGGATCTACGGATCCTGGCAGGGCCTCCCTTGCCGGTAAGGCCTGGGTCTGAGAGGCGAAAAGGCGGCTGCAGCGTCGTTGAGTTCTCCAGGGGCCAGGCTGCGTGGCGGTTTGGTGCGGGTAGCGAACCCGGAGTGCCCAAGCAATTACACCGTAACCCAGTGGTCCCGTCTCGCTGGAACGGGGGGCTTGCCTTCATTGGCCGGCCCGCGAGGATGACAACCTCTATAAAAAATCCCTAGCCCCAAGCTGTGGTGCGCGGTGAGGAGGGCGTGCCCGGAGTAATCGCCGGGCATGGCTGATGGGTGCATCAGTCCCTAGCGGCCATCCCCGGGGTACCTGGCGATCCCCCGGGTGTACTTAGCCTTACCCGGGTAAGGCGGCTCTGCCCGGATGGACCCACGGACCGACCCACTCGTGGGAACATTATGGAAGACGTTAAACAAAACAAAAAACAAATTGGATGGGATGTTACTATGACGGAAGCGGCTACGCACACGGATACGGATAGAGAGCAGGCGGTGCAGGTTAGCACCGAGGGTAACGCGAACTTGTTCGCCGCACCCCGCCCCCAGAGGGCGAAAAGGGGAGGCTCGCACTCCCGTGCAAGAAAGAGGTCCTCGGCATCGGGGAGGGTATCTTCTGCCCGCACTGACAGCGGGGATGATTCTGATGAGTCGTACGCGTCCGCTACCTCGCTGGACAGATCGTCGAGGAGAGGAAGGCCGTCGACCGCCGTCAACTATGCTGGCCTCATGTCGGATGAGGAGAGGGTGCTGGACCGCTCTCTCCCTCCACCCGCCCCAAGTAAGAGCAGCATTCCCCTGCCGGAGCAGGAGCAGCTCGAGTTGGAGCTCCGCTACGAGCCTATGACGGCTCTGGCAGCGCAGACACTCGAGCTGACTGCGGATGTGGAGGGGGTTGCCTCCGTGTCCAAAGGGCTCAAAGGGACCTTTCAGAGGTCCCTCCGGCTGGCTGCCCGGCGTATAAGGGCCATCAACGTGGAGATGGCCAAGAGAACGGCGCCGGACAGCAGAGAGGAGGAGTTGGCACGATTGAGGCTTCAGCTCCGCCAGCGAGAGGAGCAGATCAGCAAACAGGGTGAGCAGCTGTTCACCCTGACCAACGAGCTGGCGGAGGTGCGGGGTCGCCTGCTGGCGGTTGAGGCCCCCATCTTCGTTGCCCCCGCCCGCGCCAAAAAGGCGGCTAGACCGGCCTCCCCCCTGGCGGAGCAGGGAGGAATCAAGAAGAGGAGGCCGGAACAGGAGATGGCTATGCCCGACCCAGTGGCTGGTCCCTCCTGGATGGAGGTGGCGTCGCCCGCCCCCATCTGTGCCAAGAGGGATGCCCCTGCTCCATCCAAGGCTGTGCCCAGGATTTCCCGGGTAGAGACAATCGACCCCGAAGGGGGGGACATCAGGGTGTGCCTTGCTGCCCTCATGCAGCAGGTCTCCTCCCTCAGGGCAGAGTTTATGGGGGCTTTGCAGTCCAGAGGGGGCAAGGAAGTCCCGCCCATTAAGAAGAAGGGGGAAGTGGCTGCGAGTGCTAAGGTCATCCCCCGGTCCTGTACAACCAGCGGCAAGGGCCAGCAGGTGGGGAGAGGCCAGCCTCTCCAGGTGAAGAGGGAGTCCACCCTGGAGGCGAGGATGCGGGGCATTCAGGAGGAGACCCGCCTTGTCTCTCAGCGGGAAAGTTGGGCCACAGTGGTCGGCCGCAAGGCCAAGAGGGCTCAGGAGAAGAAGAAGGAGGGGCCACCACCGACACCCGGTGGCTCAGCGCTGCGAGGGACGCAGCAGAGTGCCAGGGCCCCCTCCCGCCAAGAAACCAGCTGCCTCAGTCTCCGCACCGAAGAGGAAGGTAACCAGGCCGCCTAAAACAGCGGCCGTCACCTTGACTTTGGCCCCAGAGGCCAAGGCCACGTACGCCGAGGTGATGGCCACCGCCCGGGAAAGGGTCGATCTCCGGACCATTGGAATAACGGAGATTCGACCCCGCCGGGAGGTCACTGGCGGCCTGGTACTCGAAATACCGGGCGAGGAGCGCACCGAGAGGGCGGCTGCGCTAGCCGGTCGCCTTCAGGAGGTGTTCGAGGGCACCGAGGTCCGGGTGTCTCACCCCATGAAAATGGACGAGATCAGGATTTCGGGCCTCGATGACTCGGTGACCCCAGTGGAGGTTGCGGCAGCCTTGGCCGCTGTGGGGGGTTGTGCCCCAGCCGATCTAAAGGTTGAGGAGATCAGAATCTCCCCGGCGCGGCTAGGCACTGTCTGGGCAAAATGCCCCCTGACGGCGCTTAAAAAAATATCCGCCTCCGGGAGGATCCTGGTTGGCTGGTCGTCAGCCAGGGTCGAGGCGCTGCCGGCGCGGCCTTTGCAGTGTTTCCGCTGCCTCGAAAAAGTCCATGTGAGGCAGCGGTGCACGTGCGTGGTGGATCGGTCCGATCGCTGCTATGTTTGCGGCGAGTCGGGCCATAAGGCCGCCACATGCAGCGCCTCCCCGCGGTGCCCCTTGTGCACCGACTTGGGGCGAAACGCGGGGCACCGGTTGGGGGCGAAGTCGTGCGCCCCCAAGTCCCGGAGGCCCAATAAGGAGAAGGGCGCCTGTTTGCGTGTTTAGCGTGGTCAGCGAGTTCAGAAATAACACACACCTGCGTAACGATAACAATAAATATATTTAACAAAAACAGAAAGTATACAAGTGTAAAGCGTGGTCTAAACAATGCAACTAATTTTACTCACAATTACGAAACTGCGTGGACTGGATACAATCCAAAATAAAGCGCGGGCTGAAAAGATCTGCGTCGCGTGTTCGAAAACTATGGACTTGTACAGGATTAGCGTGGACAGAAAAGCACGTGTTCTCACACCAAGCGATCGTACAAGAAGAACAAGAATCGATCATGGCGTCGATCGTGCCGGTTCCGCGTGAAGAGGGGACCGCGTGGACAAAGTGGGCCCGAGAGGTGCTGCCGCTATCGGTAACGACGCACCAACGAAGTATTTTCGTTGCCATCTTCGCCGTTCGGCGTAGAATTGGGGAATTTCGCCAACATTTCCCCCCGGCCATCAGCGACTGGTCGATGATGTGGTCTGCGTGTCCGAGCTGTCCTGCGAGGGCTGATGAAGAATGGCCAGCTTGGCGATGGGCCGCGTGAGCGTCGTGGTGGCCGTCTTGAGTTCGACGACTCTGGTCAATCCGTCCTTGCCTGGTAGGAGTTTGAGAACCCGTGCCATGGGCCATTTCCCTGGGGGCAAGCGTTCATCAGTAATAAGAACAAAGGTGCCTACCTTGATCTCATTTGATGGATGGTGCCACTTCGAGATTGCCTGGAGTCGTTGAAGGTACTGCGTGGACCAGAGTCTCCAAAATTGTTGGAGGCGCTGTTGTAGAAATTGCCATTTTGACAAGCGATTGACTGCAACTTCTAGAAGCGTGGGCTCTGGCACTGCGTTGATCTGCGTTCCAATCAGGAAATGTCCTGGTGAGAGGGCTGCGAGGTCGTCTGGATCGTCGCTGAGTGGTTCCAGTGGCCGCGAGTTGAGGATCGCTTCTATCTGTGTGAGCAACGTTACTGATTCCTCGTACGTCAGTAGAGCGTCCCCAATCGTCCTCTTGAGGTAAAACTTGAGAGATTTCACAACCGCTTCCCACTTTCCACCCATGTGAGGGGCGGCAGGAGGGTTGAAATGCCACTGAGTTCCGTCCTCAGCGAGCAGTGCTGCGATGTCCTGATTTTCCTGCGTGCTCTGCGTGAACTGCTTCTTTAATTGCGTGTCTGCTCCTTGGAAGTTGGTGCCGCAGTCTGAATAGAGAGCGGCTGCGATGCCTCGTCTTGAGGTAAATCTGCGGTATGCTGCGATGAAAGCGTCTGTCGAGTAGTCAGAAACAACTTCCAAGTGCACGGCGGATGTTGCGAAGCACACAAATACGCAAATCCACCCTTTCTGCGTCTTGGCTCCTCTTCCCTTCCAAGTTTTCAGCGTGAGCGGTCCTGCGTAGTCCACCCCTGTGTGGGTGAACGGGCGTGATGGAGTGACTCGACAAAGAGGTAGTTGGCCCATCAATTGATGGGCACGGATCCCCCTCTGCCGAGCACACTTCACACACCGCAGGATATGCGTTTTTACTGGAGCTCGTCCACCGATGATCCAGTAGCGTTGTCTGAGAAAGGCAAGAGTGGATTGCGTACCTCCGTGCATGGTCTGATGATGAGCGTGGTCGATGAGAAGCGTTGACAGTCTCGAATCACGAGGCAAAATTACCGGGTGTTTGCCCTCGTGCGAAAGTTCTGAATGTTGGAGGCGCCCGCCTACCCTGGCGATTCCCTGATGGTCGAGGTAAGCCGTGAGCCTCGTGAAAGGATGCGTAGACGGAAGCGTTGTTCCCTTTGCGAGTGCAGCGAGTTCGTCTTTGAAGAACGTAGACTGCGTGGCCTGAATCCAGTCAATTCTGGCCCTTTCCATATCAGCTGCGGTGATGAGAAGCGTGGGCGAAGCATCTTGTCGTTTGAACAGCTTGTCCACGAATTTGAGGCAGAGGGCGGTGATTCTGCGTAATCTGTTAAAGGAAGAATATTTATAGATTAACTCCCATGAATATTCTTTTACTGCGTTTGCCGTGTGGAGTGCGACGACAGCACGAGCTTCTGGGGCGCCCAACTCGTCTGCATCGACACTGGTCTGCTTGGGCCACGCGTTCTGCGTTTGCGTGAGCCACGGTGGTCCCGTCCACCAAAGCGAGTGCTGCTGTAGCTGATCTGTCGTCATGCCTCTTGACGCGCAGTCAGCCGGATTCGATGATCCTGGTACATGCCTCCAGTGAAAGTTCTGCGTGATCTCCTGGATTTGGATTACCCTGTTGCGTACGTAATCCTTCCATTTGGAGGGGTGCGTCTTGATCCAAGCCAGCGTAACTTCTGAGTCCGTCCACATAAATGTCTGAGAAACGGACATGTTCAAAGTAGCGTGAACATGCCGCATCAGTTTCGAGAGTAGCAGCGCTGCTGTGAGTTCCAACCTCAGGATGGTCAGACGTTTGAGTGGTGTCACTCGCGTTTTCGAGGAGATGAGAGAAGTGTGGGTACCCGTGGACGGTGCGTGGACAACAAGATAGACGACTGCTGCCATTGCGAGGACAGAAGCATCTGAGAAACCATGTAGATCAACTGTTGACGTGGTCAATGTGTTGAACCATCGTGGAATGGATAGCCTGGCCAGGCACGTTAAATCTTCTCTGATGCTGAGCCAGCGATTTGTAATTGAGAGAGGCAGCAAGTCGTCCCAGCCGAGTTCCTGTAACCAGAGCTCTTGAATGAGAATTTTGGCTCTAATAACTACAGGTGCAACAAAACCGAGAGGATCAAATAGTTGTGCTACTTCTGAGAGGACGAGGCGTTTCGTGAACTACGTGCGTTGAGTAGCTGATATGGTTGCGAAATTGAATGCGTCTTCATGCGGTGTCCATTTGATTCCGAGAATCTTGGTTTCGCAGTCGTCAAACGAAATTGATGCGTTGTTCTGATTATCTGCGAGGGCTTCAAGCAACGACTTGCTGGTAGAGTGCCATTTTGCCAACGGAAATCCACCCGCTTGGCAAAGTTGCGTCAGCTGACTTGCAACATCCTGTAGATGGTCAGCGGTGTCTGCGCCACCAAAAATGTCGTCAACGTACCTGCCATTTTTGATGGGTTCGACGGCAAGGGGAAATTTCCACCCTTCGTCGTCAGCAAGTTGCAAGAGCGTTCTCACGGCTAGGTACGGTGCAGCTTTCGTTCCGTACGTGACCGTGGTCAGCTGGTACTGCGTTTCCTGTTGAGTTTCATCAAGCCAGAGTATCTGCTGCAAGCTCCAGTCCTCCGGATGCACCTTGATTTGGCGATACATCTTCGTGATGTCGGTTGCAAACAGATGTTTGAATCTGCGTATCCAGATGAGCAGATCTGCGATGTTCAGCATAAGGTTCGGACCTGTGTGGAGAAGATCATTTAATGCGTGTCCTGAAGAAGTTGGGCTGGAGCCATTGAACACCACTCGCAAGGCGGTGGTCGTGCTGCCCAACTTGAGAACGCCATGGTGCGGAAGAAAGTACTGAAACGGACTGATTATTGAGTCATTGTTCAGTCTTACCATGTGGCCAAGCTGCTCATATTCGAGCATGAACTTGGTGTACAGCTGTTTGTACTGAGCGTCCTTGCTGAATCTTCGGAGTGTCCTCTGAAGACAATGGTGCGCCGTCTGGTATGAATTGCCAAGTGCTCGTGGATGAAGCTTGAGCGGCAATCGCACGATGTATCTTCCAGAGGAGTCTCGCGAATGCGTGGTCTGGAAATGATCTTCGCACTCTTGCTCTTCTTGTGTGAGCAAGGGTGCCGTGTCCTGTGGTGGCTCTTCCTGCGTCCAGAAGCGGCTGAGTAACTCACCCAACTGGCAATCGGTGTTACTGACCGTCACCTGATGAGAGGTCCTGCGAATGGTCTGAATGCCCTCGAGGGGCCCGATTACGAGCCAACCGAAGATCGAAAGTTGAGCGATCAACGGTGTTGAAGCGTTCCGGATGATGTTTGGCTTGATGACTTGCCCGTATGCGTCGGCTCCGAGAATAATGTCCACCGGTCTGGAGACGAGAAATTGCGGATCTGCTAGATTCAATTTCTCCAGATGCGATGGCAGCGTTGGACGAGCTGGTGGTTCGGATGGTAAGCAAGTGGTCACCTTCGTCAGCACGTGTGCTGGAATGGTGACTGAGAGTGGTCTGTAAATTGAATGGAGGGTAATATTGACCACTCCATTCGTCTGCGAGGTCCTTGCTCCACCAACTCCGTGGACATCCAATGAGGAGCGTTGTCTTCTGAGTCTGAGCTGCGTTACTAATGACTCTGAAATCAACGAGACTTCAGAGCCTGAATCAATGAGTATTCTTACTTGCTGCACTGCGAGGTCAGTGTGCACTCTTGCGAGTGCCGTTGCTAAAAGCGTGGTCCGTGGTCTGCGTGTACTGGTTGCGTGGGCTGAACGATTTCTGTGTGCGTGGGCTGCGATGGCTGCGGGTGCGTTGACGACTGCACCGTCACTTCAATGCGTGGTCGTTGAGGTGGTTGGCGTGGTTTGCGTGGAGGCTGCTGGAGCTGGCGTGGGCATGGTCTGCGCTGCTGCTGCTGGAAGGCCTGGTACCAGCACCTTGCTGATATCAGCACCATGCAGCATGGTATGGTGAATCTCCTCACAAATCTTGCATCGTTGTCGTGTGCGGCAGCTGCGCAGGTTATGGTGGCCGAGACAGTTCACGCAAAGTGCGTGGGCCTTGACCACGTTGGCGCGGTCGTGCGGGGTCAGTGCTCTGAACGGTGGGCACGCTGACAGAAAGTGATCTTTCTGGCAGAAAGCGCACGGATAGAGTGCGGACTGCGTGGACCTGGCGATGGCTGCGGGTGCTGCGTGGGCTGACTGAGCGGGTCGAGCGCTTCCTGCGTGGACGGCTGCTCTCGCTGGCGCGGAGCGTTGCTGCGAAGACTGCGTGGTCCTTGCGGGTGCTGTAGGCGTGGGCGGAGTAGCACGAGCGGTGTTGAGCTGCTCTAATTGCTCAAGAGTGCGTGCGCGGGCGAGTAGGAAGCTAGTCAGTTCCTCCAGCGTAGGATATTCCTTTTTCGTGGCCAGCGAGGACTCCCAGTGCTCGCGCGTGTCCGCGTCGAGCAGTCTGACGAGGATGGTGAGCAGGAAACAGTTATGGGCATCCTCCAACCAGAACGACCGTAGCGCTTGCTGCGTCTCCTGGATGATATTCACCATCTTCAGGAGCGAGGCCGCCTTGCGCATTTTCATCGGCTTGAGGTTGGCAAGCCGGTCCATGTGCGACTGCACGTTTAGCCGCTTATTGTCATAGCGGCCGTCGAGCAGTTGCCACGCCTGCTCCAGGGCGCCATCGGTGGTAGGAAGGTGGCTAATCAAATTAGCCGCGTGGCCAGTAACAGCTCCCTTTAAGTATAAAAACTTATCGTGTGCGGCGAGGTCAGCGCGTTCGCTGATAACAGAAGCGAAATGGGCCTTGAATTCTGCCCATTTGCTGTAGTCCCCTTCGAACTTCGGGAGCGCGATCTCGGGGAGGCGTGATCGGCTTGCCGAGGACTGCGTGGGCGCGTTGGTCGTCGAGGCCGTCGTGGTCTGCGTGGGCTGTGTGGTCTGCTTTATTTTCCGCTCAAGCTGCGCCAGCAACTTGCGAGCCGAAAGTACCACGCGCGCTTCATTGGAAGCCACCTTTTCCTTAAAATAGGCGTGGTCGAGCTGCGTGGACGGCCAAACCTTCGAGAGGGCAACGTGTTCGCGCTGGAATTCACCATGAATCTCCAGAATCGTGTCCCTCATGAGCTCCGGTTCTTCTGGCGCGACGTCTGCGGGGGCCTTGTTGAGGGTCACCTGCAGATCCTCCACCATGGCCAGGAGGGTGTCAAGACGCTCCTCGTGGACACGGGAGCGCACCTGGAGCTCCGCTGTGAGGCGCGTGGGCGAGCGTGTGCGCGTGGTCTGCGAGGTCTCTTCAGGAACCTGAAGCGTGGTCGGCGAGCGTGGACGAGCGGCCTGCGATGGCTGCGTGGTCGTTTCCGTTGCGTGGTCTGCGTCGAGCTCTGACGCCATCATGGCCGCCGGCGTCTCTTCCGGTTTTGAAACCGGGGAGGGATCGCGCAATTTAGGCATTTTACTAAAAAGTGTCACTAAGTACTTTTAAAATGCACTGAAAATCACCCTCGTCACCTGAACGGCACAGTCACTGCTTAATCGTGTTCCGCGCACACAAAGTGAGTCACTTAGTTCACGTGAAGCGCGGTCACTACGCGTAATGGCGGCGAAAACCGTTAAGCGTCACTACGCGAACCGTTACACAAGCCAGGTGTGTTTATCCGGCTCGAAGGACCAAAATGTTTGCGTGTTTAGCGTGGTCAGCGAGTTCAGAAATAACACACACCTGCGTAACGATAACAATAAATATATTTAACAAAAACAGAAAGTATACAAGTGTAAAGCGTGGTCTAAACAATGCAACTAATTTCACTCACAATTACGAAACTGCGTGGACTGGATACAATGCAAAATAAAGCGCGGGCTGAAAAGATCTGCGTCGCGTGTTCGAAAACTATGGACTTGTACAGGATTAGCGTGGACAGAAAAGCACGTGTTCTCACACCAAGCGATCGTACAAGAAGAACAAGAATCGATCATGGCGTCGATCGTGCCGGTTCCGCGTGGAGAGGGGACCGCGTGGACAAAGTGGGCCCGAGAGGTGCTGCCGCTATCGGTAACGACGCACCAACGAAGTATTTTCGTTGCCATCTTCGCCGTTCGGCGTAGAATTGGGGAATTTCGCAACAGCGCCGTCCAGGGTGGACTAGCACCCCCCAACAGGCGCAGCAGCAGCCAACTAAGGCTGCTGCGCCTAAAAAGAAGAGGGGTGGCAGGTCCGCCACCCCAAAAGGAGGTAAGGCCGTGGAGGCGGCCTCTCCCTCCAAAAAGCAATGAGGCCCAAAGGGCCCATAATACAGGGCAACCTGAACCACTCGGCCAGGGCGCAAGATCTTCTTCTGCATCACCTGGCCGAGTGGAAAAAAGCGCTGGCTGTGGCCGCGGAGCCGTATCGAGTCCCGGACAGACACGACTGGTTCGGGGATGACGGCGGCTCCGTGGCAGTGATTGGCACCGCCTTTGCCCCGCCCCTACGCTAATAGAACGGCGGCGGGGGTTTGTGGCGGTGCTCTGGTGCGATACCGCGGTGGTGGGCGTCTACTGCCTCGCGGCGTTGGAAGAGTGTTTAGGTCGGGTGGGAGATGTAGTCTCCTGTTGCTACCCCCGACAGGCACTCGACCTCGGGGATTTCAACTCCCATGCCCAATCGTGGGGGTCCCCGAGGAGTGACGCGAAGGGTGAGGCGGTACTCGAGTGGGCGGCGGAATTCGAGCTCCGGCTGCTGAACCGGGGCTCGGTCAGCACCTGCGTGCGCGCTCGGGGGGAGTCGATAGTTGACCTATCGTTCGCGACTCCCTCGGCTGCACGCATGGTGCAGAGTTGGAGGGTGGTGGAGGAGGCGGAGACGCTTAGCGATCATCGCTACATCCGCCTCGGATTCTCCACCCCCGAACGTCGCCCGCCGAGCGGCCCACCGCCGCTGAGATGGGCGCTGAAGAGGCTTGACAGGGACGCGCTGATGGCCGCAGCCCTCGCTGTGACCTGGCCGGAGCAACCGGTCGGTCCAGTCGCGGATTTAGGGGAGGAGGTGAAATGGTTCCGGGGCACGATGAAGGCGATCTGTGACGTCGCCATGCCCCGGGCCAAATGCCTCCCCAGACGGGCCGCCTACTGGTGGTCGGGCGAAATCGCCGACATTCGGCAGAACTGCAACGTCGCCCGACGCCAGTGGCAAAGGGCCCGTCGGAGAAGGAACCGCGAGCGGGGGAGGAAGAGCTGTACGGGTGCTACCATGTATTAGTGGTAGCTCTGCAGCTGGCCATCAGGGAGGCCAAGTCCCGGGCATGGCAGGAGCTCCTCGGCTCTCTTGATGCCGATCCGTGGGGGCGCCCTTATATGTGGGCAATGGGCAAACTAAGGCCCTGGGCGCCCCCCGTGACGGAGAGCCTAGACCCCCAGTTCTTGGGCCAGGTGGTGGACACGTTGTTTCCTCGTGACGACGGTAGCCACCCCTGGCCCCCGCCGGTCCAAGTGGAATGGACCGACGACATGGGGGTCACAGAGGGGGAGCTGGCCGAGGCCGTTAGGCGCATGGGGGCTCGGAACACCGCTCCGGGCCCCGACGGCGTCCCCGGCCGAGCCTGGGTATTGGCCCTGCGCGTCCTTGGACCGCGATTGAGACGCCTCTTCAGCGCCTATCTTAAGGAGGGTGTATTTCCCTCCGCATGGAAGGTTGGACGACTGGTCCTGCTAAGTAAGGAAGGACGGCCCGCGGAGAGTCCCTCCGCATACCGGCCCATAGTTTTGCTCGACGAGATCGGGAAGCTTTTAGAAAGCGTTATAGCTGACCGCCTCGCCGAGCACCTATCCCGGGTAGGCCCTGATCTGGCCGGGTCTCAGTACGGTTTCAGACGGGGGCGCAGCACCATCGATGCGGTCGACTCGCTGCGCTCCCAATGCGATTCGGCCACGTCCCGGGGTGGGGTGGCGTTGGGCGTTTCACTCGACATAGTGAACGCCTTTAACACCCTGCGCCATGGGGTGATAATGCTGCCCCACTCGCTGAGCATGAAGTGCCCCCAGTACTGAGAAGGATGATCGGGGACTACCTACGGGATAGATTCATCGAGTATGTGGGCCGGGACGGACATGTCTATCGGAGGGACGTCGATGAGGGTGTACCCCAGGGATCCCGTTTGGGGCCCCCATTGTGGAATGTGGGGTACAACCCAGCTTTGCGGGTCGTGGTCCCGGAGGGTGTAAGCATTACGTGTTTTGCAGACGACACACACATGTTTGCCACCGACCGGGACTGGGGCAGGACCAGTCGTCTAGCGGAGGTTGGCGTGGCTGCCGTCGCAGCGGCGATCCGGAGGCTGGGGCTACAGATAGCGCCCCACAAGACCGAGGCGATGTGGTTTTACTCGCCTCGGCGTGGGGTTGCACCGCCGCCCCAGTCTTGGATCCGGGTAGGTGACACCAGGGTCCAGGTGGGTGAAGGGTTCAAGTATCTTGGCCTCCACCTGGACAGCCACTGGCACTTCGAAAGGCATTTCGACCGCCTTGCCTCCCGATTAGACATGGCAGCAAACGCCCTTGGGCGGGTGCTGCCCAATATCGGGGGGCCGAACGAGAAGGTTCGCCGCCTTTACACGGGGATCGTGCGGAGCGTGGCCCTATATGGCTCGCCCATATGGGCTGAGGCCCTGATGGCGTCTCGCCGCAGCCAAACTGTGCTGCGGCGAGTGGAAAGGAGGATGGCGATCAGGGTCGTGAGGGGATACCGCACGATCTCCCACGCAGTGGCGATGACTCTGGCGGGTCTCGTACCTTTCAAGTACGAGGCGGAGGCCTGCGCCACGATTTTCTGGCGCTTGCGCGGCCTCCGCCAGGCTGGAGAAGACCCGCCAGAGCGGGCGGTCGAGCGGGAATGGAGGTGCCAGGCCCGACAGGATGCCCTGGACCGGTGGCGTCGCGAGATAATCGCGAGTGGCGCCGCCGGCCAGCGAGCGGTCGGGGCGGTCCTGCCCGTCATCAAGAAATGGCGGGACCGCGGCTTTGGTCGGATCACCTTCCGGACCAAACAGGTGCTCACCGGGCATGGTTGCTTTGGTGACTTCCTGTGCCGGATTCGTAGCGCGGCGACGACTATATGCCATCACTGCGGGGCGGGGCGGGACTCCGCGTAACACACACTGGAGCACTGTCCAGTGTTTGCGCGGGCCCGTCACGCCCTGCAGTGCGAGTTGGGGGTGGATCTCTCGCCGGCGAGCGTGGTAAGAAATATGCTCGCCGGCGAGGATCAGTGGAGGGCGATGACCTCCTTCTGTGAGGAGGTCATCGCCTTGAAGGAGGAGGCGGAGCGGGGTCGGCAGAGAGCCGACCTCGACCCCGTCCGTAGGGAGGCCCCCCGACGGAACAGTGAGCTGAAGAGCACGGGGCGGTGGGCCTTGATAATCCTGCTCACCGCCCCTAACAAGATGAGGGGGGGGGCTTCGGCTTCCCCCCCCCCAAAGTAGATGTAGTGGGGGGAGGCTTCGGCCTCCCCCAGGGTGATAGGTTGGGGGGGAGTTTTGGCTCCTCCCCAAGGCAGATGTAGTGGGGGGAGGCTCCGGCCTCCCCCAGGGAGATTGGATGGGGGAGGGACTTGCCCTCTCCCCCCATCACAGATCTAGCGGCTCCCATTTGGAGTCGCTGGGCCGCAGGTGGCCGGAGCTGGGGCCCCGGTCGCCATTGCACGCGGCCCGAGGAGTGGCCGGCGTCGGGTGTGGCCCCTGACGTTGGTGGAGCAGGCACTTAGGGGGAGGGTCAAAGGTTAGGTCCTCCCCCGAGATGGGGCGCTATGCGCCAAGGGTGGGGGCGTCCCGGTGTTGTTCGTTAGAGGTCCCGGGGCCCTTACCACAGCCCTGTACAGGTCACCGTGGTGGTTTTAGCCGGTAAAAATCCGGCACTACCCCCGGCTCCTCCCCAGGGGGGCTGGGGGCGTCTTTCGAAGATATCCTCCACGTAAAAAAAAAAAAAAAAGGTTACGTTGGAGTCTCGTCACCCCTGTGGCTGGGGGGTTTAGAATACAGCCACGGTAACCCCTGCCTGTCGTAAGAGGCGACTAAAAGGGGGGCGGGAAGACGGAAGACAGCGAAGAGGACAGTCGTGGTTGGGGCGCTGCAGTGAGAAAAGGACGCTCTGAAGGAGTGAAGCAGAACACGGGTGAGCTTTCATTTATTAATATACTTAATCAGTTATTTTGTGTGCTTGAGATCTTGTGAGAATGTGCGAGTGTATGCGAGTGTGCGTGGAGCAGGTCATCGAGGATTGCAGCCTACGAAGACGTGGCACAGTCAACCGGGGGAAGGACTCGCCCCGGGACCTGGCTGTGCTGAAGAAAAATGGCCTGTCCCGGCAGGGGTCAGGTGGGAGACATGACCTCAGGGAATATGCACATCTTCACCATCCTACAAGGTGGACCAAGACATGGCACGGTCAACAGGAGGCAAGATGTCCCGGTCCTGGCCGTGGTCGAAGAAGAAGCTCCTGTCCTGGCAAGTGCCAGGCAGGTGTACACAGGCACGGCCAACCGTTGAGTGGATACCTCCGGTTCCTGGTCGTAGTCGAAGAAAAATCTTGTGCCTTATCGTACAGGTTGAAATTGTCCTGTCGTTTGATCGGAGGTGTAGCGGCGTGGATCCTCAATCCCTTATAGCTTGATATGCGCATGGCGGATTGAGGGTGGACGAAAGCGTCATGAAAGCTAGGGAGCCGAAGCGCCGTTGCGGCTATCGCTGTGTTCATGTGGGATATCCTCAAAGGATGAAACGGTTCCGGCGGCCTACGTCAGGGGAGGGATTTTTAATGGGTAGTGCATCAGGCCGCGGACGCCCCTTCTGGGTACCGCCGGGTCGCCCCTTCTGGGCTGTGACCCTATCTTTTGAGCCCACCCTTTAGGGTAGGGCTATCAGGTTGCCCGTTCTGGGTTGCCTCTTTGGGTTTGCCCCAACCAATGTCCCACACTGCCCGGGTCCCCTCTAGCCGAATGGTGTGAACAGGGTGTAGCCCGGGCGTGCATAAATGCATTTTCCTCTTCCATTAACCCCAAAAAAAAAAAGTTGGAGTCTCGTGCTGGCTGCCGAGCTGGTCGGACGTGTCGTTTGAGGGTCCCGTGGCCTGCCAGGCATCTGGCGCTGCGGGGTTGCATCGTTCTTTGTTTCCTTGAGTTTTCTTGATTTTCTACAACTTCTTCGGTTTTTCTTCGGTTTTGCAACATCAGTAATTTCTACGATTTCGCGACCTCTGCGGCCCTTGCTGTGCTTCGCGGCGCCTCACGACTATGTGGATACGAAGTGCAAGGTATCTTCTTTGGTGCATGTGTGTGCGAGTTCTTTTTGTGTCTCCCCGTAATCTGTGCGGTTCTATAAGTGTTGCGGAAGTGTACCAGTGATACGAGATCGCTTCACTAATGTTTTACTACAAGCGTGCTTTGCGGTTCTATTTCGTGGCTGCGACGTACATTCATCGAGGACCTCCTTATCTTGGCGACTGGTCCACCCTGATCTGCCTCGCCAAATCTAAATTGACATCTACCCAACCCGACTGACGAGATGAGAACTGTGACATGAGGTTTTGAGAGAACCAAAGGAAGGTTACGTGCACTGCTGCCATTGTTGATGCTGCCTTTTATCTGGACGGCTAATCAACCCTAATTTGGCATATCAATCAAGTTTGACACCTTCTCAGCCTGTCTTACGAAAGGGCAACTGCAACACACATTGCGAGCCGCCCACGGTTGCATAATGGTATGTCACTCACGCACAAATAACCGAAGGAAGGGTAAGTTTGAACCAGGAAATTTTAATTTCAATCGCAGCCTCAACCCTAGTCTCAATTTCAGGTTCATACATTATAAACTAATCAAACGCAAACACAATTGCATAACCTAATTCAAACATAGTTTGCTCTCTGTTAATTACAAACCGGCGATGACTTCTGGAAGCTGACGTCTGCTCACCAAGTATCGGGCTCTCTGTCAGAAATATGCAAACGGTTGTGCTAAACCCTCATGTAACCAAGTATAGCCTAAATCTATGAATGCTTCTTTCATATCTCTTATATCTCCTGTGGCACTATGGCTCGTCTGTCTGACCAACTAGCAAAGTAGAGAACTGTATTAATTGAATTAAACTCCCTTTGGAGGCGGGGATTGTAGAACCCGTCCCCAGCTTCCTTGGCCCGACGTCGTTAAAAATGAAGCAAAAGGGGTCGCGCGCGAAGTCCTTATTATAGCTAACGGCGGGTTTCACGTGCATGGGCGCGACTTGGCCACACTCCTTGGACGTTGACTGATGGCTGATCCACTGACCTGTTTTTATCGTCACCCGCAAGCGGGCGGCGGAATTCGCTCGCCGCTCGTCCGCATGTTTCTCCCATCTCTCGATGAGGCGCTTCGCATCCAACGAGTGGCTCACGCGGTTCGGGTGATCTTTGACCTGCTGAAGTCTCAATTATACTCTAACTTCAATTGTGCAACTGCTTGGGCAAGCAGCTAAAGAAATAACCAACGCAGATTACCGGCTCATCAACGGTTGAATCTATCCAATCTTAAATCTAATTTCTAGCTCACATATGTACCTAAAACCAGAGTACGAAACCTATCATAACTCTTATGTAACCTTTCACTCTGCGAACATCGTTTCTAGCATTCTGCTGATCCTAAATCCTGAAATAGTGATCAGCAGCCTATTTTGTGAACTTACATTTATGGCCCCTTAGCTTCAACTCCCACGTTAATACAAAACTCAATTTACGAATCCCGCTCAACCTCTAATCACTAGTATAGATTCATAATTATGAATTATGAATTATCAACTCTAGCTCCCTGTTGTCCTTAATTTGGAAATGTTGAACTATAACACACTCTTTTATGCAAACTACATTCTATCAACCTAAATATAATTGCATTTCCTGCGCTGCACGACTGTCAATCGGCAACCTCAAACTCCAGGTTCATCACGTTCGTGTCCTGGTTCTTTGCTGGGCTATGATTTGAAATATGGAATTGAATTTCCCCTGGAGGCGGGGGTTACAGAATACGTCTCCATCCTCCCTTGCTTGTCGTAAAAGGCGACTAAAAAGGGACTTCGCGCGGAGTCTCACCAGATTGACGCCTTCAGGCCGTCGTACATGGACGCGGCTCGCTTGCAGTTCTTCTTACATCGGCCGATGGTCGTCTCATCGACTTAGTTCTGGACATTACGTGCGAGTGGGCGACTTAATACGCTCATCGCCCGCCGGTGCGCGCCTTTCACCCGCTTGACGAGACGCTTAAAACTTCTAGCTCTCACGCCTAATTTTAAATCCAATCATGAAAACTCAACACTAATACATGCTTCATTGTTCGAATACCTACCTATCTCCCTGGCAACGCTTAATTTTGAGAAAGATTCGCATCAATTGCCTTCGCGGGACTGTATTAATTGCCTCTTAATTTTATTCTTATGATAAGTTAATTCAAATCTACGACTCTTCTCAATTCTCAATCATAATATTAACATAGTCCTTCAACTATGAATCATTGACCCTGGTTCCTTGTCAACTTTAGAATTTTTGACTATTTCAAGATTGCGTTTCATCAATTTAATCATAATTGCATTTTGCACAGCATGATTTTCAATTGATGACCTCGAGTTTCAGGCGTATTAAGCTCGCGTCTCGACCCTCTCCCGAACTCCGATCCGCGGTTGATTTTCTTTACCGTACTCCCCGGGTGGGCCCTTCCCAAGTGCTATTTGCCAAATGTGACGGAACTCGATAACTCGGCTTCGGACTGCCTGGCCTGCATACTGCACCCATTAAATTTTTAAGTCGGATTTTGTATGGCTTGGCAAGTTGCCCGTGCGGAAGTGCTCCTTCGCGGCTCCCCTTCCTCCCTGCTCTCGCTCAGCGTGGCCTCACGAATACGACTTCGCCTCAATTTTCCAGACACACGAATAATATACTTGGCATCGATTGTGCCGGTAATGATCAACTCAATGAGTGAACCCTCCCTTCGTTCTTCTGTGTATGTGCCCTATTTTATAACACGAGTACAGCATTCCTATTACTGGACTGGGGAAACACAAACATTAAGTTATGATCAAGCAATAATGCCTGCAAGGCGTCCATTTATTAATAACATTCTACGTAACTCCTTACCTTCCCTTACAAATGTTTTCTTGACATATAAATTCACAGATAAACTCGCAGATACAATAATACACATACTAAACTCACATACTTAACTCACATACTCGCAAACATAATAAGGTGGTCGGGTGAAGTATGTGCGTGCGTTTGGCTTGCCCTCACTAATGCCATTAATTTCGCCGGTCTGGCCTCGCCGGCGCCCGCAGCCACCCCTCGCCCGGGATCCGCGTGTGCCGCGGGAGTGACGGGAGCCTCGCCGGCGGACTCGACGAGGCACCATTAACCCTGCGCGTTCTCTTGCTCTCTCCACACTCTCCTTTTCGGTCATCACCTCGGTTACAAACGATATAAGAGAGCGTCGCCTTCGTCTATCCAGAAGACAGCTTGCAAACGACTCTGGAGTCAGCTCCCTACCTCCAGGTATAGAGGTGTTCGTTGCACTGCCCAACGATCACACACAAACACTGTGTAGCACGCATCATCGTCCACTGGAGGATCGCAAAACCAGCAGCTCGGGAACGGACTTCTTCCTATCCGATGGAGATAATGAGCAAAGCATCCGTGACCTGTCATAACCTGCGCCAGATTATAGGTTAGGTAACGTGCTCCATTGCTCTCCACCCACGCCTCGATGTTGGGAATCAGCCTGCGAGTCCAGGCGCCGCTCTCCGAGGTTGTCCATCGAGTTTGCCAGCGATCAAAGGTGTCATATTCCACCACCTGCGGCAGATTCACGCGCTCTTCTGGGTCCTCCGCCTCCTCGTTCCCATACAAAGCAGCCCTGACACTTATTAACAAGTGCCACGGCATGCAACCTGACAGTGCGCACAATGCCTCTGATGAAACGGTACGATACGCGCGTGTCACGCGCAGTAACCCCAACCGCTGTGTTGATGTCAATCGCTGTCTCGCACATCCGGACTCCACCGCCTCGCTCCATACCGGAGACGCATACAAAACTATAGATTCTAGCACCCGGTAATACAGCATCCTAGTGGATTCGGTAGCAGCCACGAGAGGTGCTGCGCTACTTTCACTGCCTTCTCACATACCCGGCTCATTTGACTATGAAGGAGTCTGCTATTACTGGACATCACACCAAGGTACCTAATCGAGCGGGATGTCCTGATTATCGCGGCCTCGTACGATAGTACAAGTCCGTCAAGTACGCGCCGCCCAGTTAAGAGCACTGCTTCAGTTTTCTATTTCGCGAGAACCAGTCTCTCTCTCTCGTACCACGCCCCCACCACACGTAAGGCATGTTCCGCCAGCTCGCGCACTCTGTCTAATGATCGGGCTACTATAAGCAGCGCCATATCATCCGCGAAACCCACGGTTGTCACCCCTGGTGGCAGCAGCACCTCCAGCAGCCCGTCGTACGATAGGTTCCACAACAGTGGTCCCAACACTGATCCTTGTTGCACCCCACCAAATACAGCTGCTTCCACCCGCTCACCGCTTGGCGTCCGGGTTCCCACTCTTCGCTCGCTTAAATAGCTACGTACATGTCCATTATTATCGTCGGAAACCCACGGCGCTCGGCTGCAGCCAGGATGCGGTCCCAACGCACTGTATTAAATGCATTTTTCACATCCAGGGTAATTAGCAGACAGTGATTTCGCCCTCTGCGTGCACGATCCCACTCCGACATGACCACCTTCATCGCCTGATGAATTGATCTGCCCTCCGTGAACCCAAATTGACGCACCGACAGCCCTCCAGACAGGCGAATCGCTTCTAGCATTAATACGTGCAAGGCATATTCGATACACTTCCCCATGTCTGACAGCATGCAAAGCGGTCGAAGGTCGGAAAGAGAATTACAGGCTTTCCCGGCCTTCGGTATTAAAGCCAGACGCCCTACTTTCCAAGCCCTTGGAAAGTATCCTCGCCTCAGACAGGAATTGAAAAGGGCACAAACCCAGCCGGGTGCAGTGTTACGCAGAACGTGAACGGTCTCGCTAGGAATTTCATCTGGACCCGGAGCTTTTCCTTTCTTCAACATCCCCGTTGCGTACCTCACATCTTCGTTCGTGAACACGTCCCCCTAGCGCGAGGTGCCCTCCCCTGGGCTTCAGCATCTCTTTCTGGTGTTAGGAGGAACAGCGCTTGATCCTGCGGCTACCCCCGCGATATCGCGTGCATTGGATGCCGACGACGCTGACGCTCCTTCCTGACGAGGCCAGATCAATGAAGCCTGCACTGCTTCTTCTCCTCTTGCTTTGTCTTCCTCCTCTTCTTCTGCTGCACTACCCCTTGGGATGGCAGCCTCTTCTTGTCGCTCCTGCTCCACCACGTAAAGCGCGGACACCGTTGCGTGCAACTCCTATCGGTTGAGGCGAACCAGGGGCGACTTCCCCTTCAGACGATTCATGACCGCCTTGTAGGGTTTCCCCCACGGATCTTCTTCGATAGTCGAGACCATCTCACTCCACGATGCCTCTTTAGCTCGACGCAATGCCAAGGATAAGGCACGTCGGCTTTCCAGCATATCCATGCGATACGGGTGCGCCTGCTGTCGTGCTGCCGTCGGGCTCCGGCGAGCCACCTTCTGCCAGCGGTGGCGGAGACGCTTTGCTTGGAGGCAAAGATCTGCTATCTCCTGGCTCCACCATGGTACATTTTGTATTTTCCTCCTCTTGCGGGTCGGCAATGGTGGACGGGTTGACTGAAAGAGCGTCTCTAACTCCTCAATCACTTCATCAATTTCGGCCACGGTGCACAGCGGCGGTAGCGCGGACTGTTCCGATGGACCGGCTGCTGCAGCTCCTCTCTCTTGACTACGTTGAACTGTTGGATCCAGGGATCCTGGCATCGGTAACTGGCCGCTCACTATTTCCCTCCACGCCTCCATGTCCGGGCGACCTAGTCTCGCCTCCCAAAGAGAATCCTCGGGTGAACCAATAGCCTCTGGCCTCGCTTTAAATCGATGAATAAGATAGCGGTGATCCGACCCCGAATAGCGCGTGGACACTATGGACCTAGATATTCGAACGTGGAAGCTGCGGCTACACGCAAGGGCATCGATTCGAAAACCCACGCCACCACGCTCGAATGACGGGCCTCCTTGACTTGTCACGGGCATCAGCCCTGCTTGCTCGATCAAATTCATCATACGGTGACCACGTGAATCCACGCGATCTGATCCCCAGTGCAGAGAGCGGGCATTGAAATCCCCGGCGATTATAATCGGTTTCCTAACACTTGACAGACATGTCGCAAGACCCCGTAATTGACCTTCAAAGCTTTCTATAGTCAGTGATGGTGAGAAGTAACAACTCACTATCACAAACTCGCGAGTCTCCAATGCCACGCATCCGTCTGTCTCAAACACCTTTCTAGTCACCCCCATGTCGCAGCTAGGACGATTCGTATACCACACGCAGGCTGAGCTGCTCCTATCTTGATGCCAATTCGAATGAGGATTAAACGGCTCGCTGATGAGGACTATATCCGCGCGAAACACGTTCACGGCCTGCCACAAGAGATCCTGTGAAGCGCGGCATCTTTTTAAATTGATCTGCAGTACGCTGAACGCAGACATGTTTTCCTCTTCTCTTTCTTCTTCGGCTCGGAGATTTAGCAGCATAGTAACGTAGCTATCGGAACAAAAGGAAACGGGCACTCTTAAGTACAAGGATCTACATTTAAGTCGAACTGAACTGACATGGCAGTGAACAACACTTACTGCGACTTGTAACGGCAATGACAACCCCGGTTATGACCCTCACGGTACAAGGATCCTAAACCACAGCAAACAATGAGTAACATTGGTTCGGATAGCGAAGCAAATGACTTATGATGTATAATTTAAATCTGAATCAAAAGGGGGAAAAGAAAGGAAGGGAAAGAGAATAAGAGAAAGAAAGAAAAAAGGGAAGGGGAAAAAAAGGGGGGAAAGAGGTGGACAAAAGGGAACAACTGTGGCACGGAAGGGATTGTTTCAACTGATTAGCATCAATCTGCGTGCATCTCCCTCCCTCTCCGCCCTGCCCTAGCAACTTAACTCAACTCACGCAACCCAATCCAAGGATGAAGCGGGACAGCGGGCTGACCTGACCCGACTTCGAAACAAGTCATGGAACCACTCGACAACGTGAAGCGAAGTCAAGCCAAGCCAGGATTTAACTGAATATATTTAATTAATTAAGCTAGTCAAGATCGAACTAATTCAATCAACTTCATCAAGAGTAAGGATAGAACAAAGCAATTAGTATCAGGACACCGGCAAACCGAACAGCTATTTACAGTCGGCATTCGGCCAATATCCAGCATGGTTGACAATCAAGGACTAACCCGCTACGTATTAATAGGAGCAACGGCAGCGGAACTAACACCATCATCAGCAACAATAGTAACGGGCAGGCTGAACAAACAAGGATGGTGCGATAAACATTAATCGACAAATGATCACTCAATACCTACTTACTCAGCGATGCTTGTCGTAGGATGACTGATAGTGATCGGCTGCGTCGCTCTTCCTCTGTTTTACTCCTCCTTCCTCTTCTTCTGCACGCGCCTCTGCTATAGACGCGTTGGCGCGTGGGCGTTGTCGGCGACAGCGGGTCCTTTTCGCTGCGAGGATGAGTAATGTGCTGTGGTGTGCTGTGCTGATCTGCTGCGCTTAGTTATGCACAATAACCCCTCGCTGCACCACGGCGCACATATCGACACATGCGTATTGCTCGAAGCTTCGATTCGGAGCACCACAAACAGCGCGAACTAGCGACTTCCCCAGTTAGAAATGTACTAAATTAAGGCCCCTACGAGGTGCCCCAATTTATATCCAGAGCGGCAGGCAATCGCTGTGGCTGGGGACCCTGCGAGGGGTAGTCCCTCACCCTTGAGCCCCACTTTCGAGACACGCGCTTCGGCACACTCCCCTCGCTTTCTCGCCTCCCCTCGATCGAAGCAGGGGTCTCGTGGTCGTCTTCAACAAAGCCCGGCAACCCAAAACTTATCAAGCCTTCGATGAAAGGACCTAATCAAGTCAACATTAATAACGTGAATAAATTACAATTAAATCAATTGCACTCACTGATCAATAACGGTGAAGGGTGTTGACTTAATAAAGCATAGACCAGACTTTCGATTATATCAGATCCTATTTGCTGTGGAAGTATAGAATCAAGGCTCCCCTGGAGGCGGGGGTTACAGAATACGTCTCCAGCCTCCCTAGCCTGTCATTAAAGGCGACTTAAAAGGCACCGCGCGTTTAGCCCCGCTACATAGGCAGCAACAAGCCGACATGCACGGACGAGGCCTGTTCGCATCCCTTCCGACACCGGTTGATGGGTGACTCGTTGACCCTGTTCCGGCCGCTACCTGTGAGTGGGTGACGTAATCCGCTCATCACCTGCTTGTACGTGCCTCTTAACCGCCTGACGAGGCGCCTTAATACTTCTAACTCTCACGTCTAATCTTAAATTCCAATCTTGATAACACAATTCTAAGTTACGCTCCATTTTCCGAACACCTACTTCTCTCTCTGGAAACAAATTTTGAAAGCAATCCGCACCAACTTTCTCTCCCGGAAATTGTATCTAATTACCTCCGTATTTAATGATAAGTTTAAAATGCAAGGTTTGACCCGTATCAACTTTCAATTATAATATTATCGCCGTCTTCAACTGCGGATCACCAATTCTAGTTCCCTGCCAATTTTAGATTTTGTTGAACTTTGAACTCTATTACATTTTTCAAATTCCGTCTTAATCAATTTAATCAAATTTAATTTAAATCGCATTTTCTGCGGCGTACGATCTCCAATTAGCGCCCTTGAACCTCGGACGCGTTATGCTCGCGTCTCGACTCTCCTCCGGATCCCGACTCGCGGCTTCTTCTCTGATCTCCCCCCCAGCGCTCGTTCTTTGCGGCATCCCGTGCTTGATCTTTCCCTCTTGCTGTACCTGCTAGGCAGTGGAGCGAGATCGATCGGCCCGATTCTTCCTCTTGCTGGCCGACTCTCGACGAACCATGACCCTATCTACTCTATTTGTTTGGACCCTCCTGCTGTACGCGAATATGTAGCTCCCTCCATGCGGCATCTCCTACACACCCACTACACCTTGATAGTCAGGCACGGGTACTTTTCCGACATGACTCCCGCGCCCGTCAGCGTGCCCCTGCATATTTATTTTTTGTCAGCTACGCATCACGTGAACAATAAAACTCCGACTTCTTTATTTTCCTTATTATTTCCATTCTCCTTTGTCTCCTTCTGGTCGCTCGAGCAGGCCTCCTAGTTTATGCTACTGCCTTACTCTGCTTTACTGCTTCACTGTACTTTCACTCTATTACTCTATTGTTCCTTGCGAACTCGCACCTCTTTTACCCTACGTCGCCTCCTTTAGCGCCTTGCTCCTCATTGCCCGTTTATTCCCCATCACCTACTTTATCGCCTACCCTACCCGACACCTGGTACAGCTTAACTCCAAATGTACCGTAAGCCGCTTTACAAACTTTCCGCTTACAGCTGTTTCTAGCTGTTTTTCGTTGTTCTCTACCGTCCTTTTTCCCTATTCCTCCATTTATTTCTTTATTTATGTTTTTATTTCTCCACTATTTTCACCTCTTACATTCTGCTCAGGATCCACACCCATTCTTACTGTACACATCTGCTTTTACTTTTAAACTTTCAGTTTCTATGTGTTATGTTATCTTAATTCAAGATTCTCAGAACCCCCTTAATTTCACGTACAATTCTTCTCCTTGATCACCCATTTTAGCCTCCCCATAACTTTAGTTCTAAGATAACGAGCATTTATTCATCTACATCGCATCCGCACAAATTATATTTAATTACTTTTGGACTACGATTCCCGCGATCAACTCTACCCTCAATTTAAATTCAATTTAAAATCCAAATCCAGAACTCCTCCCGGGTCTCAAGTCTAACATCAACACAATTTCACGCCCCCAAATCATAAAGCTTAATTTGTCACTAATCTTAAATCCTGAAAACTTCTAGCTCTAACACATTTACTGTGGAAAACTACATCCCATCCTCCCCCGGAGGCAGGGGGTTAGAGAATACGTCCCCAGCCTCCTTGGCTTGTCGTAAAAGGCGACTAAAAAGGAACCGCGCGCGAAGCCCCTTCAGATCGGCAGCATCGGACCCTTCGTACACGAGCACGGATCGCTCGCACCCCCTTTAGACGCCGACCGACGGCTGACGCACTGACCCAGTTCCGGCCGCTACCTGCGAGCGGGTGACGTAATCCGTTCATCGCCCGCTTGTACGCGCCTCTCACCCGTCTAACGAGGCGCTTAAAACTGCAAGCTTTCGTGCTTAATCTAAAAATCCAAATTTCGCTAATCCAATTTTAATACATGCTACATTTTCCATACATCTACCTCTCTCTCAGATAATTAATTCTGAAAGCAATCTGCATCAACTTTCTTTCGCGAAAATTGTATTTAATTACCTTTAAAATTAATTTTCATGGCAAATTTAAAATTCAAGGTTTTGGTACGTATGAATTCTTAATTATAATATTAATGTGGTTCTTCAAACACGAAACATCAATTCTAGTTTTCTGTAAATTTTAGATTTTGATAAATTTTGAATTTTATTACATTTTAAATTTCCTTACATCAATTTGATTAAATTCAATTAAAATCGCATTAACATGACGCGCGATCCCCAATCAGTGACCACTAATCTCGGACGCATTACGCTCGCGTCTCGGCTCTCTCCCGGATTCCGACCCGCGGCTTCTTCTTTGATCCCCTCTCTCGCGCTCGCTCTTCACAGCATCCCGAGCTCGATCTTTCCCTCTCACTGTACCTGCCGGGCAGTGGATCGAGACCGGCCGGCCTGAACCTTCCTCTCGCTGGCCGACTCTCGGCGAACCGCGACCCTTCTTACTCTTCCCCTTAGGTTCTCTGATTGCATCCGCACTATACGTAGCGTTCCGCTTACGGTGCCCTTACACACATGTAGTGTAGAATTGAATGAACTGAATGGGTGGATGAATGCATGTGACAAACGACACGCGCGTTCCGAGCGCTACCGCGTGCTTTCGCATGAGCGTTCCTTCGTTCGAAAAATTTTTCGCGTCCTCTCCCACGCCCGGAATTCGCCCATCGAGAGATTTAGCTCACCCAAATGTGTGTTGCGGTCGATGGTGTCCAGGCAACCCAAGACTTCCTTTCGCTCGCCATCATGCGTGCGTTCCTCAGTGCGCGTAACCAATTCCAGGCCCGAAATCCGCCCATCGAGCGGCTTAGCTCACCCAAATGTGTGAAGCGGTCGCTGGTGTCCAGGCGGCTCGGGCTCTCCTTTCTCTCGCATTCATGCGAGCACTCCTTGGTTTTCGCGACCTCTCCCAGGCTGAGATCCGCCCATGGAGAGGCTTTGCTCACCCAAATGTGTGTTGCAATGATTCTGCAAGGATAATGCACAGTTCCGGCGGTGTGTACGCACAGCGGCTGTAGAGTGTCCACCAACGCACTCTATACCTTCTGTGGCTAAATGAAATCACCGTCGGTCGAAATAGTCTGCCTTATAAACGGAAGTGCGCTGGGGCTTACCCGCGAAGTTCTTGGACGACTGAACGCCTTTAGTTCGTCCGAGTCGGTCGATGTGTAAGCAACAGCGTGGCTACACAGAATGCTCTCCATTAAAGCCCTCTGGGGTTGCCGGAGGTATCTGTGGCCGATACGGAGCAAGTTTTTAGTGGGTATTGGGGTACTGTAACGATCCAACTCAGGGAAACTTGTTTTGGTATGTACCTTTGTGTCCCACACTGCCCGAGACCCCTCCTAACCCGACGGGTTCCTCGTTTACGTAAATGTATTTTCTTCCTGTCAAAATATTAAAAAAAAAAGTTAGGTTAGGTTACGTTAGGTTAGGTTAGGTTAGGTTAGGTTAGGTTAGGTTAGGTTAGGTTAGGTTCCATGGCCCGACGGCTGTCATGGTAACCGACGATGTAGACGTCGCGGAGAAAGAAGAGGCATTGTTTATATTTATTGATTATATTTCAATCAATAAATATTGTATATTATAGATCAATTTACATGTTCCTATAAGTTTTATAGTCGCGTACGTTATGTGTATTACAGAGTCTCATCGAATCGGTCGTAGCGTGTGACTATATTTCCGCCGATCGGCCCTACGTTGTTTCATTCATGATACTCCTTCTCTTTCTTTCGTGCTCTTCTTTTCTATGTCCGCCAGGAATCAAAATGTCGCTCGGCTCAAGCAAATTCATTTTGCTAGATGGTCACAGATGCGGCAACACCGCGTTAGTGCTTACGTGGACCATGACCGCTTTTCTACGATCGAAGAAGCTTATCTTCAGGTCGCGGCTCAGATGGCTCAGTACCAAGAGGACCTCGCGCAGGCGGGCCCCTCGCGTGGAGTACAACCCCCTCCAGAAACACCGGAAAAGCCGCAATTGCCAAAAATACAATTACCCACTTTCTCAGGAGACCCCTTAAAATGGGAGAGTTTTCGAGATCTTTTTAAGAGTCTCGTTCACAGCGTTCCCAACCTTCAGGATGTACGGAAATTGCTGTACCTTAAGTCGGCCTTGACCGGAGAAGCAGCGGAGGTCATCCAAAATACGCCCATCACCGATGCTGGATACCAAGGAGCCTGGGAGGACCTGGAGCAGCGGTACGGGAACTTGCGTCTTCTGTCTTTCGCGCACCACAGGGCCCTTCTTTCCTGCCCTCCCGCGCAACAACAGTCTGCCGCGGAATTGAAAAGGCTGTTAGATACATTCAAACAGTCGATTAGAGCGTACACTGCGCTGAAAAAACCGGTAGCTCAGTGGGACTAGTGGTTTGTTTATTTCTTAAGCCCAAAATTGTACAAAACCACGCACCTGGTCTGGGAGACCTCTCTAGCTGATAGCCGCGACGTACCGTCGTTCCGGCAGCTTTCTCTCTTTCTGGAAAATCGCATCCAAGCGTTGGATGCTGCTCAGGAGGCCGACCCAGTGTTGCATCCCGCGACATCCAAAGGTGTTCCGGCTAAAACAAAAAGGGAGGCGCCTGTAAAACGCACTAATGTAGCAGTCTTAGCTGCTTCGGCAAAGAGTCCCGCCCCTCGTAAGTGCCCCTCGTGTGCTGGAAATCATAACTTTGCTTATTGTTCAAAGCTAAAGGCGCTTCCACCTCGGCGCCGGAAGGAGCGAGCCCAGCAACTACAGGCGTGCTTTAATTGCTTGACCGTTGGCCACGACTTAACCAAGTGCCCGTCAAGCCAAGTCTGCTTAGCTTGTGGCCACAAGCACCATACGCTGCTCCATGATGCGATGCCGAGTCCCACGAAGAATACGCCCGCGAACGTCGGAGACATTTCGACATCGCAAACTTCAACGGCCTCCACCGAAACAGAAGAGAAGGGCGCGGCCGCTTCCTTTGCCTGTTCAGCTACCACTCGACCCGCCGCACTATTAGCGACGGCCAAGGTGAAGGTGGAGGCACCATCAGGAGAACTTCTCGAGGTCAGAGCCTTGTTGGACACCGGTTCGGACACGTCGCTTGTATCCGCTTGGGTAGCTCAAGCACTCCGTTTGCCACGGCGGGCGGTCAGCGTCGCCATCTCAGGAGTTCAAGAGAATGAAAGCGGAGTGGCGAAAAGTGAGGTTTCTCTTTCCTTACGCTCTCGTCTGGACCCCAGCTTTCATTTGTCGGTTCGAGCGTTGGTGCTGCGGAAACTTACTGCGTTACTTCCCGCTCGAGCAGTGCACTCACAATCCTGGCTGCATCTTCAAGGAGTGACTCTTGCGGATCCGGAATACGGAGTACCCTCTCGTATTGACTTAATCCTGGGAGCTGATATTTGTGGAGTTTTGTTACAGGACGAGTCGCGGGTCGGGCCGGTTGGCACACCGACGGCGAGGCGCACTCCTTTCGGGTGGGTGTTGATGGGCCCAGTCTCCGACACCAAAGGTCAAGGCAGCAAGGCGGTCGTCCACAGCCTTCACTGCCAAACGGACGACTCAACCAATAGGCTGCTTCGACGCTTTTGGGAGGTCGAAGAGCTACACGAGCAGCCTCCGTTATCACTAGAGGAACGGGAATGTGAGCGGCACTTTCGAGAGACACATTCTCGGGACGAAACAGGCCGCTATTCGGTACACCTACCTTTCAAATTGGATCCAAGCCTTGCCCTGAAGTCCTGCAGATCAACGGCGCTAAAGTTGCTGCTCAGCTGTGAGCGCAGGTTGGCATCCAACGATGCTGTTCTCGCAGTTCATGGAGGAATACGCAGCCTTGGACCACATGGAGGCGGTACCGGAGTCTGCGGTTCAGGATCCAGCTTACTATCTACCGCACCATGCCGTGGTGAAGCGATACGACTCTAGCGGCAAATCAGGGTCGTCTTCAACGCCTCCTTTCGCACCGCCACTGGATCCTCTCTCAACGACTGTTTGATGCCTGGACCGAAACTACAGTCAGACCTCTGGATGATTCTAACACGATGGCGCTTATTTCGAGTGGTATTTACCTCGGATATTGTTAAAATGTTCCGACAGATTCGGGTACACCACACGGATGCGGATTGGACCAGGATACTTTGGCGCTCCAGACCCGATCAACCTGTACAGGACTTCAGGCTCAAGACCGTCACCTATGGCACAGCCTGTGCACCCTTCCTAGCGCTGAGGGTGTTGGTCCAACTTGCTGAAGATGAGGAGGAGCGTTTCCCGCTGGGAGCGGTCGCAATTCGTCGGCATTCGTATGTGGACGACATTCTTGCCGGAGCCGACGACGAGAAAGCAGCCCTCGAATTGAGACGACAGGTTATCTCCATCCTGCAGTCGGGAGGGTTCGATCTGAGCAAATGGGCATCGAATAAGCCAAGCTTGCAGGAAGCGGAAGAATTTCAAACGTGCGTGTTCCAGGACTACCCTGGAGTCAGTACCTTGGGGGTCGTCTGGAGGCCAAACACGGACACCTTCTCTTTGCGTGTTCTTCCACCTCTCAATGAGCCCACGCGATACACTAAAATGCGTATCCTATCGGAAGTAGCCAGCCTCTTCGATCCTTTGGGATGGGCGGCCCCTGTTTTATTTTGGAAAAGATTCTTATGCAGGATCTTTGGATAATTGGCGCAGAATGGGATGAGGACTTACCTGAGCAACTACTTTCCGCATGGGAAACATTCCGAAGCAAGCTGAGCCAACTCGACGCTTTGGCAATTCCTCGCTGGACGAATTACTCGGCGGACATTGCGCAACTGGAGCTGCACGGGTTCTGCGATGCCTCCCAGCGAGCCTATGCAGCCGTCGTCTACCTGCGAGTGTCCAGGGGAGAGTCCAGCGTGGCCACACTGCTTGTGGCAAAAACCAAGGTGGCACCGGTCAAGGCACTTAGCATACCACGACTGGAACTGTGCGGCGCGGTGCTACTTTCCAAACTAATAGCGGAAGTACAAAAGGGATTGATCTTACCAGCAACCATCACGGCTTGGACGGACTCCAGCGTTACCCTCCACTGGATAAAAGGGCATGCCTCAACCTGGAAGCCCTTTGTTGCCCACAGGGTTGCCACCGTGCAGTCCAATGTTCCGCCTCAAAATTGGAGGCACGTGGCAACCAAAAACAACCCGGCGGATTTGGCTACCAGAGGGATAACGCCGTCGGAGCTCCTGTCGTCGCATCTATGGTGGAGTGGACCCTCTTGGCTCGTCGACTCCCCAGATCTGTGGCCTGCATCACCTCTAGGAAAGGTCGAAGAGGCGGACTTGGAGAGGGGCCGAGCACAAATCTACCTGGCAAAGGAAAACGAGGAGAACGATCTCCTATCAAGGTTTTCAAGTTTAACACGCTTAACGGCAGTGATTGCTCTCTGCTCTAGATTTCATCGACTTACCAGGAAGCTGAACACCGAAACCGGGTTTATCCGGGCTTCGGAGCGAGACGCTGCTCTACGGATCGCTATCGGGCTAGCTCAGAAGTCCGATTTCCAATCAGAGGTCGACCAGCTTCAACAGAGCAAGGAGGTACGGCGATCTTCCGCTCTTAGGGCCTTGAAGCCCTTCCTGGATGACCAAGGACTACTACGCGTCGGGGGCCGCCTCGACCTAGCCTCTATTCCCTACAACGAGAGGCACCCTTACATCATCGGGAAGAAGAATGCTTTGGCTACTCTTTTGGTTCGAGATGCCCATCTCCGCACCTTGCACGGAGGACCGCAACTCACCAGGAGCATGCTGGCGCGACGCTACTGGATAATCCATGGCCGTTCGTTGGTGAGAGACGTCATTAAAGGGTGCGTAAAATGTGCTCGCTACAGTGGTAGGCCGACCACGCAGCTGATGGCCCCCTTACCGCTCGAGCGCATCACTCCTCGGCGACCCTTTCTTTCCACCGGGGTGGACTATGCCGGACCGGTGAAGCTGCGGACATCACCAGGAAGAGGACACAAATCCTACAAGGGATATATAGCGCTGTTCATTTGCCTTACTACACGCGCATTTCATCTTGAAGCTGTCTCAGATCTTACCTCTGCCTCATTCCTAGCCGCTTTTCGCAGGTTCGTCAGTCGCAGAGGTCGCTGCGCCACCATGTTGCGCGATAATGGGACCGTTTTCCACGGAGCGGACCGGGAGTTGCGCAACATGTTCCGCGGCGCCTCCGCCTTTTACTTAGACGCTGCAGCTTCGTTGGCAGCCGATGGCACGGACTGGAGCTTCATCCCTCCGTATGCTCCGCACTTCGGGGGCCTATGGGAGGCAGGAGTTAGAACGGTTAAGCACCACCTACTGAGAATCGTCGAAAACGCTACGCTTACCTTCGAGGAGATGACAACGCTCTTGTGCCAGGTGGAAGCATGCGTAAATTCACGGCCGCTACATCCACTTTCCGACGACCCCTCGGACCTGTCGGCATTAACACCCGGACACTTTTTAATCGGTGAACCCACTTGTATCGTTCCGGATCCAGAATCCGAATCGCATAATATTTCTCTTATTTCGCGTTGGCGACAAATTTCTATATTACGTTCTCACTTTTGGCACAGGTGGAGGCGGGAATATCTGCAAAGCCTTCAGCAGCTTCCCAAATGGCGTCAGCAGAAGGAGAACCTGTAGCTGGGCACACTAGTGTTACTACGCGACGAATTGCAACCTCCGGCAAAATGGCCGCTGGGCCGAGTCGAAGCCCTTCATCCAGGGCCAGATGGACGAGTGAGAGTAGCCACCTTGAGAACTATTAGCGGTTCTGTCACCAGACCAATAGTCAAGTTGTGCCCCCTCCCGGTGTCTTCTGCTGACGTCACTTCATCTGCTTCGACGTAATTTTCCGTTTGGAATTTTTCCATGCGTTTAAAAATTTATATAGTTTATGGCGGGCGGTTTGCTGCCATAGTCGATTCAATCGTATATTTCTTTTCTTTATACTTTATATTTTAAGGTTACTTATAACGTTCTTTTTTTATATAATTACTTACCTTTGTATTATATTAGTTGTAAGTCTTTTCACCTTTATACACTTAAAACTACACACTTGTTCAACGGTCTGATGCGCGTAACTATACTGGACGCTTTAAGGTTATATATGGGCCAGGTTTCTTTGAAGCAGTGCGTGCTTCTTTGCCGTCCAAAGAAGGCGGGCGGTATGTTCAAGCGTCGAACGTTAAAGCTTGAAATTTCTAGAAGCTAGATCGCTTCGTCTCAGCTGTTCGTTCCGTCGACCTCCAGCGATCTCACTCGCTCCGTTAATTATCTACATCTGTATACTTATTAAATTGATTATATTTGGAGTGTTTTCGTTACATATTATATATACACATATGTTGATAGTAATTTTGATCTATTGTAGTGTAGTTAAGTTTTCTTGTACCTTTATATTATGATTTAGTAGCAATATGGTTGTATGTGGGGTTTATTAGTGATTGTTTATTATTGATTAGTTTTCACCACGCGCTGTATTGCATCGACTTACCTGTATCAGTATTAATATTAATACCATACTTATCGGAGCGGTATTATAATCCAGTAACCATCTAATCTACTCAATTTATAACTATTTGAATTGTTTGATCTGCCTTATGGTTTATGCCGATTTAGGTCTCATGTGCTCCCCATATTATATCAGATGGGTATTCTCTTCTCCTGTTATCCGTTAATTACACTCTACCTCCACTTCCATTGGCTGGCGCTAGGGCTTTCTGCAAATAGACTAGGATTATGTTGCATTTTACATTTAATACTATGGTTAATTTCGGATGATAACAGTTCTGTCTCTTCCTACTATTCTCATTATGAGGTATATGTTGCTACTTATCTTTATTGATGATTTGCTCGCAATAATTTCTAATTGTTTTTTATTGCCTTCATTTGATCATTGATTGTACTCCATCATGTTTGCTTGCCAACCACGTTGAGGTTGTGGTCGCGTAAATGTTCCTGCAAGTAAATTTAAGTCCCTTAATAGTTTCAATGAATGGTTTCAATTATTAGTATTACATTACGCTCACCTATTTATTTCCTTCCCAGCTTACTTTCTGGTTATACCCTATATTCTATATTTTATACTGTACCTTATTTACCTTTACCTCTGATAATAATTAGTAGCATTCTATGTTATGTTATGTTTGCGTCTCTTCTCTCATGGCTGGCTTGCTATTTGCTATCTGTCTGGCGACTTTATTTTACATCACGGTTCACATCCTTGGTTTATTTCATTTCAAATTTATGGTTTATCTTGAGTTTAATTTTATGTGATTATATTGTGCGCTAGTGTTGAATGTTAAATATTCCTCTTCTGCGATTTGGCTGCTCGGCTGTATGCATGTATGTTTGACGTTTTAGGTTTTGGAGGTTTTGTTGGTCATTTGCTTATGTCCAGTGCACATATGCTCGCTTGCCTACTTGCGTGCAATACTACTTATGTTTACTTCACAGTTTCTCACGTTCTCATATTGCTTACTGTTTCTTTTACTGTTAACTATTGATTAACTGCTCTATTGCATTAGATGCATTAGATGCATATATATATTTATTTCCCGTTGTATTTGTGATTTGATTTAACCAGTTTTAGTATGTTTAGTATGTTTAGTATGCTTATTATGACAGCTGTTGCTCTATTCTATTCATGGGCTCCATGTGTTTATTAACTCCTATTCATTATTCATTATTTATTTATTCATTCACTCATTCATTTATTCATTTATTTATTCATGTATTCTTTACTCATTATTTATTCAGTATTTATCGTTGCATATTTGGGGCATTCGAAGCGCTACTTGAAGCGCTATGCTTGTCATGAGCGTGTGTGTATGTGTGTAAAGTATGTATGGGACAGGTCATCGAGGGTTGCAGCCTACCAAGATGTGGCACAGTCAACCGGGGAAAGGACTCGCCCCGGGCCCTGGCTGTGCTGAAGAGCAAGCCCTGTTAAAACAGGTGAACACATGGCGCGACCACCCGTTGAGCAGGAGCTCCGGTTCCTGGTCGTGGCCGAAGAAAAATGGCCTGTCCTCGTGGAAGGTCAGGTGGGCGTGATGACTGCAAGGATAAGCCACATCATCATTATCAACCAACCATGGTGGACGAAGATGGACACGGACAGCCGTGGAGATACGATGTCCCGGTTCCTGGCCGTGTCGAAGAGCAAGCTCCTGCCCTGGCAGGTGAACACATGGCGCGACTACCCGGAATGGGCTTACTTCGGTTCCTGGTCGTGGGCGAAGAAAAATCCTGTGCCTTACCGTACAGGTTGAAAATGTCCTACCGCTGGATCGGAGGTGCAACGGCGTGGATCCGCAGATGCCCCATGTGCCTAGCGCATGGCGTTTTTGCGGGCGACCGCAATAACGCGAAATGCGTTGAAGTGCCGAAGCGTCGTTGTGGCTATACGCTGGTATTCCTTTATGAATTCTAACGATTGAAAAGGGGCCGGCGGCCCACGTTAGGGGAGAGGTTTTAATGGGTAGTATGTGCAGGCTCGGGAGTGCCCACTCTGGACTGCCCGTCTAGGTCGCCCCTTCAGGGCTGTGGCCTACTCTTGGGCTAAACTCAACCCTTAAGGGTTGGGTTGCCAGGTTGCCCCCTTCTGGCGTTGCCTCTTTGGGTTTGCCCTCACCTCACGGGCGCCAGGCTGCCCCTTCAGGGCGGACATGAGTCCCACACTGCCCGGGTCCCCTCTAGCCGAATCGATGAAAAGGGGAACCAACCCGCGCGTGTGCAAACGCATTTCCTCTTCCAACTGAACCAAACAAAAATAAAAAAAAAGGTTTCAGGGGGACCCACGGACCTGGCCAAGTGTACTGGCTGGACGCGGAGGTGGTACCCCGACGTGGCGCGTCCCCAGGTGGCGGATAGGGGAATGCTCGCCATGCACTTTTCGGAGTGCATGGAGGGTAGGAGTGAAATAAAATAGCTTCCGCGGACCAAACACCAAGGGAAGGAAAACCCATCAAAACCACCCCTGCGACTGGGGGATAGAATACAGACACGGTAACCCCTGCCTGTCGTACAATGCGACTGAAAGGGGGGCGATTGTTGCAGTCGAAGTAGCCTCGCAGATGACCCAGGGCGATGCCGGTGGGATCTACGAATCCTGGCAGGGCCTCCCTTGCCGGTAAGGCCTGGGTCGGAGAGGCGAAAAGGTGGCTGCACGGTCGTTCAGTTCTCCAGGGGCCAGGCTGCGTGGCGGTCGGGTGCGGGTAGCGAAACCGGAGTGCCCAAGCAATTACACCGTAACCCAGTGGTCCCGTCTCGCTGGAACGGGGGGCTTGCCTTCATTGGCCGGCCTGCGAGGATGACAACCGCTATAAAAAATCTCTAGCCCCAAGCTGCGGTACGCGGTGATGAGGGCCACCCTTGAGTCAGCGCCAGGGGTGGCTGATAGGTGCATCAGTCTCTAGCGGCCAACCCCGGGGTATCTGGCGACCCCCCGGGTGTACTAGCCTTACCCGGGTAAGGCGGCGCTGCCCGGGTGGACCCACCGACCGACCCACTCGTGGGAACGCTATGGAGGACTTGAAACTAAAAACGCCAACAACTACAACAAACACTGGACGGGACGTACCGACAACGACTGCGGCTGTTCAACACGACGCGAGACGGGAAACGGGCGCGGAGGATATGGCGCAGCCCAACACTAGCAGGGTAACGGATGCGCGCCGCCCATCCGTCCGGTTAACTAGGGCGGATGTGGAGTGGCCTCCCCTAAGGCCGGTACGAGGAGGGACCGGAGTTTCCCCGGCGGCCTCTGATGCAGCCGCATCCAGAGAGAGTGAGGTGGACATGGACTCGGACGAGTCACTCTCCTCGGCAGTATCTCTGGAGGCACGGCACATGAGCAAGAGTTGTCGCCCGCCGACCACGGGCCATTACGTGTGGCTCGCGGCGGCTAAGCAGAGAGTCCTGGATGTCCAGCGCCGGGAACTTGACCTGGTGGAGGAGAGGAGGGTGCTCGATCCTAACGAGGACCCTATAGAACCCAGTCGGGGTAGCAGGTCCCTCCCGGAACCTGAGGACCTGGCGGAGGAGGTCAAGAATGTCACCACACGCGACCTTATTGCGCAGTCCTTGGAGTTCTGTCGCGACATCGACGAGGTCGCGGGCGTCTCCAAGGGGCTGAAAGGGACATTTGTTCGCAAGCTGAGGATGGCCTCCCGCTACCTTAAGGCCATCCACACGGAAGCGGGAATCAGGGCTGCTCCTGCCAGGGCCGATAAAGAGGTGAAGGAGCTTCGCGAACAGCTGAAGCTGTGGGAGGAACAAGTGGCTGCCCAGGAGGCGAAAATCAACATCCTGCAAAATAGCCTGGCAGATATTACGTACAGGGTCGCTGCCACAGAGGTGCCGGAGCCCAAAAGATCGGCGAGGCCCGGCTCGCCGTTGTCTGGCGAAGAGGCGGGCAGGAAAAGGAGGAAGGACACAGTCGAAGCTTTCGACTTACCGTTTTGCCCGCCTGAATGTCCCGTGGTGTAAGTCCCAATCCCAGCTGCTGCACCTGGAAAAGAGGAGGGGGAGGTTGGTGGCCTCAAGCCCGACCTGATGAGGGGATTTACGGCTCTCCTCGAAAAGGGCCTGTCGGGGCTCCGTGCGGAGTTCAAAGCCGCTATTACAGCCGTCCAGCCCCCGCCTAAGAGGGCGGAGCATGTTAAGGGCGGAGCTGCGGCTGCAACCATCCCCACTGCATCTAGGAAGGAAGCTGAGCGGCGGGTGCGGAATAGGACACTGCCTGCCACGGAGCAGTTGCCGAGGCCCTCCTCAGCACCCGACCAACCGGCATCATTTGTGGAGACTAGAATGGCCCGGATTGTCGAAGAACATCGGAGGACGGCGGATGGGACCTGGGTGACGGTGGTCGGCCGCCGCGCTAAAGCTGCAGAGATGAAGGCGGCAGCGGCCAAAGCCCCTCCCTCCCAGAGCTCCAAGGTGGTTGCCCAGAAGGGGCAGAAGAGAGGGGCGGCACGGCGGTTAAGGGGCAAGGGGCCCATCCTGCCAGGCAGAAGGCACCCCGCCCTCCTCGTACTGCGGCGGTCACCATCAACCTAGCTGCCGAGGCTAAGGTCTCATACGCCGAGGCCATGCTCATGGCCCGGGAGCGGGTCAAGTTGGAGGAGCTGGGCATCACGGCGTTGATGCCCACAAGAGCTCGGACCGGTGGCATGGTCCTCGAGTTAACTGGGGAGGACAGGACGGAGAAAGGTGCCAAGTTGGCTGACCGACTCCGCCAGGTGTTCAGTGGCACCGAGGTGAGGGTTGCCCGCCCCATAAAAATGGGCGAGGTTAGGGTGACCGGTCTCGACGACTCGGTCACACCGGCGGAGGTGGCGGCCGCATTGGCCGCTGCGGGGGGTTGCTCCGCTGAAGAAATTAAAATGGGGGAGATTCGCACCTCCCCCCAAAGGATGGGGACTGTCTGGGCGAGATGCCCTCTAGCGGCACTCAACACCTCTGGGAGGGTTCTGGTCGGCTGGTCCTCGGCCAGAATACAGGCGCTACCACCGCGGCCATTGCAGTGCTATCGCTGCCTGGAAAGAGGGCATGTTAGGCAGCGATGCACCTGCGAAGCTGATAGGTCCGACCGCTGCTATGCGTGCGGAGAGTGGGGCCACGTGGCCAGCAAGTGTAGCGCCACCCCGCGGTGCCCCCTCTGTGCGGACCTGGGGCGGCCCGCGGGACATCGATTGGGGGCAAAAGGTTGTGCCCCCTCCTCCTCCCAGAGGAAGAAGAAGAGTGCTGTTGAAGGGGCAAGAACAGCCCCAAGGAACAGGCATCAAGGACCAAGCCTGCGGAGTCGTAGAACGGGGGCAAGAAAAATCCCCCTGCCAAGTCGGCGAGTAAAAATGCCGCGGAGGCGGCTCGTTATTAAATATTTTACGATATTATAATAGAATTTGATCTGTTTTGTATTTATACAATTAAATTAACAAATTTTAAAATAATATAAATTAAATAATATAAAT